>NC_092230.1:38108098-38325598 GCF_036320965.1 Panulirus ornatus
AGAAAAGGAAGCGGAGGATAGTTCAGAGTAGAAGTTTTGGGGCGGTAACGAGAGGAGGAAAGTGAGTGGGTTCTTCCACTCGTGTCAGAATGTGGCTAACAGATGTGGCTAACCGACTCACACGGGGCACATAATACCTCACGATGCCAAACACAGACTCAAACCTACGAGTCACTGAGAGTCAGCCTGGGGCAGAGAGTCATCATCACGACTAGCATCTTCACCATCACGTTCACCTCCGTCAGCGTCTTCACCCTCATCTTCGGGGACGTGTTTCCGCACCTTTGGAAGAGGTGACGTGCAATGAGGGGTTAGGTCGGCCACATATCATAACATTTACCACAACCCACATTATACCTCAAGACTGAGGACCCACTTTTTATGAGGACCCACTTTTTATCCAGTTCCTCTTGAAACTTGAATTGACTTACTTAATCTACTTGGATTTACAAACATGTGCATAAGTACCAGATAAGCATTAGATGAGCACAAGTGAGACCCCCAAGATAAGAGAGAAGGTCCGAGGGTTGACGATAACGCTTGCCCCCTCCCCTCTTACCGAGTACACCCCCCCTCCCCCCCGACAGACTATCTGGACAAGAAGTCAAGATTGAAAATATATATGATAAGAGATAAGAGCTGGCCACAAGTTATCCTCGAATTGTTGAGTATCATCCCTCGATCATACCATCCTCTTACACTTCACCACAGCCGCCCACCACCACCACAATCACCCGCCGACCACAACCGCCACTACCACAGCCGCTCACTTCCACTTCCACTGCAACCCGGCACTGCCACCACTACCACAGCCACCCACCATCACCACAGTCACCCACCATCACCACTGCCACCCACCATCACCACTACCACCCACCATAACCACCGCCACCCAATATCACCAGTGCCACCCACCGTCACCATACCACCCACCATCACCATAGCCACCCACCATAACCTCAGCCACCCACCATCACCACAACCACCCACCATAACCACGGCCACCCAACACCAACAAAGCCACCCAACACAACCACAGCCACTCATCACCATCACAGCCACACACCATCACCACAGCCACCCACCATCACGTCAGCCACCCATCATCACCACAGCCACCCAAAACCACCTCAGCCACCCACCATCACCACAGTCACCTACCAGTACCACAGCCATCCACAACAACACAGACACACCACCACAACACAGTCACCCACCACAACACAGCCACTCACCTCCACAACTACCCACCACAACTCAGCCATTCACCACCACTACCACCAACCACAACACAAATACTCACCACCACAACCACCAACCACAACACAAACACACCACCACAGCACGGTCACCCACCATCACCACAGCCTCCCACCACCATCAGAGCCACTAACAAAGCCCAGCGATCCTCCACCACCACCAGTCACCCACCAGAACTCAACCAATACCACACATCCACCCATCACAGCACAACCGCCCACCACCCTCACAACCGCCCACCACACTTCACCCACCAACCAGACCTCAGCCACCCACCTGTGCAGCAGGAGAGATGTCCGTGGTGTCTGTACCGGGAGACTTCCGTGTGTGGCGGACCACGGGTGAGTGGCTGGCTGGCTGGCTGCAGGTTGAGGACCCCAGCGCCTACATCTTGCCGGGTCGGTCAGCCTGATTATCTTATCTTGGAACACTACAGTAACCCGGCTTACCATACTGACCCCATGTAGGTACCTCGCCACTCTTTCACTGACCCCATGTCGGTACCTCACCACTGTCTCTGACCCCATGTAGGTACCTCACCATTGTCTCACTGACCCCATGTAGGTAGCCCTACCACTGTCTCACTGACTCCATTTAGGTAGCCCCACCACTGTCTCTGACCCCATGTAGATACCCCTACCACTGTCTCATTGACTCCATTTAGGTAGCCCCACCACCGTCTCTGACCCCATGTAGGTAGCCCCACCACTGTCTCTGACCCCATGTAGGTAGCCCCACCACTGTACATGTTTCACATGGACGAGAGACTGTTCATAATGATGCAGGACTGGAGCTCTTTAGCCAAATATCAACAATGGAAAAGTTTCGATTTCTCTTACCTGGACAGAGAGTGAGTGAGGGGTTCCTGGTGAGGGAGGAAGGACTTGCGAGGTTAGGCGAGGGGCAGGATCCACTGCTATCAGAGCGCTTGAGACACGAACACAACACACGATATCGACGAAGGTTTAGTCTACAAAGATTTATTATGCTTTAGGGAACAACTTGCCCAGCACGAACTGTTTTTGATAAAGATGACAGTGTTTGATAATTCACCAATACAACGGGTTATTAGTGTAGCTTATACGTCGCCAGAGGACAGCGAGCCAACTTAGCAGGTGAAGGAGGCTGGAAGGAACCATAATAGAGACGGAGTCAGCGGAGCAGAGCTGGTGATCCCGCTGGTTGTGGTGCGGGCAGCTGAGCCAGTAGGGGGATATCAGCAAGGGAGGATCCGACATCCTCATCTCTAGACTGTCGAAGCTCCAGTACACACGGCCCGCGAAGAAGTAGGTGGCTGAACGGATGGTGAGGGCTGAGGAGTAGTGGCGAGGGAGGCCCCTCCACACGGCCACGTCCCTCGGATAGTCCATCTCGGCCAGGCCATCCCAGCCAAGCCTCCAGTAACGGTCGCCACTGAACAGGTACACCCGTCCGTTGTGGCCCCACATCATCGCGGCGTCTAGGTGACTCGCGTTCACTCCCAGGTCCGCCAGCTCGCCCTTCCGCTTGAGCCGAAGGTTTCCTCTTAATTCGTAGTAAGTCGGGCCTATGAAGAACACCAGTGACCGTGTCTGGGTGGAGTAGACCGCATCGATGTGATCTAGTTTTCTGGGCAGTCCAGGGAACCTACGCCAGATTAGTTGCGGAGACTCGTTATCGTAGAAACGTCCTCTCCTGTCGATACGCCAGTAGAACTTGTCCTTGAAAAAGAAGAGCTCGCCTCGATACTCCGTTACAGCATCGAAGTCGGTGTTGCAGGTGTCGGGAACATCCGATGATGGGGGTTCGATAGGGCACAGTGATGGCTGGGGGACGACTGGGGGTCTGGTCGTAGGCCTTACTGGGGGTCTGGTCGGAGGCCTTACTGGGGGTCTGGTCGGAGGCCTTACTGGGGGTCTGGTCGGAGGTCTTACTGGGGGTCTAGTCGGAGGTCTTATTGTAGGTCTGGTCGGAGGTCTTACTGTAGGTTTGGTCGGAGGTCTTCCTGGAGGTCTGGTCGGAGGTCTGGTCTGAGGTCTAGGAGTTGTAGGTGTGTCGGGAGTGAATGGAGGTGCGAAGGAAGTGGTGGTGGGATCCTGCGGTCTGCCATACAGGGCTTGGATACCGTACGTGTCGTCCAGGGGCAGTGCGAAGTCTTCGGGGTACTCCTGGTAGTAAGGCGCCATAAGAGCGTCATCCACATCAGAGTGGCGAAGGCCCAGCGAATGACCAAGCTCGTGGGCTGCGGTCACCAGCAGACTACTGGTCTCATATTTGTTGACCAAATGGTGAGGAACGAACTTCTCCGCATCGTCGAAGTGCATATCCCCGCCAATTCCTCGTCCTGGGTAGAAGGCGTGGGCCAAAGTCCCTCCCGGCCCGTCGAATATGTAACCATCGTCGTGGTTTCCTTCGAGAAAATCTATGTATATATCTACTTTGGGTGTGTTCTTGTGAACCTCGGTGAACTTTAACACAGAGGCCCGCTCCCACACCTTCATGGCTGCGGACATTTGTTGTCTAATGGTTCCCTCAGACAACCTGTCCACGTTCCGACTCGGTGTCCTCAGCGTCCACGTCAGTTCTGTTTTGTCCCATTTCTTCCCGTGAAGGGAGTACCGACGTACGCGTCTGCCTGTCGTGTTTACTATACCAGCTGCCTCATCTTCGTCTATGACTCCACAGAACCTAACCCTCCTTTTTCCTGGAACCGTATTCTGCTGAGACCAAGATTCGTTCCTGTTTCCGAAGGTTCCGTCAGTGGCAGCTGCATGTACGACCGAGGTTTCTGTCAGGGCCAGGGATGGTGTGACGTCGTCAGGCCTGCAGGAGCTGTTAACGGCCTGACCTTGGCTATCGCAGTTTGAAACATTCCCCACAGGATGCCACATCATGGCGGTACCTTCTTGACCCGAAGGGTGAACACTAGCAGCAGTTAGGAAAATAAGAGCGAGCCTCACGTACGTTGCCGTGGCTAGGTGGTCTGTCATCATGTACCTCATTGTCCTCAATGCTCCAACTCTTCCCTGCCTGCCACACCACCACACAACCTTCTCTATACTACACTAATATGACACTTTTCTGAACATGTTTGATATTATCCCAAGCGACAGTGGACGTTTATATCACACCTGGATGCCCTCCACATCCAGGTAACGCCCCGGGAGCTTATATCCCGGAGGCCCGCACCTTGTGTGGTATATTCTCTGTGTCCTGCCACACGATATGGGAATTTCTCCCTTTACATATACACTTGAATCTAAGGAAATAACTTAGGGCAGTATTAACTCCTAGATGCTCCGACAGGACAGGAGTCCTCACACAACCACTGGTCGACTGACAGGATACGACCAGAAACCCCACACGCGCGCGCGCGCGTACCGTCAGGAAAGCCAGCTGATAAGGCTTTGGGACACCACATTAGTCGTCAGATGCACCTTCACGGGTGCCCACCATGCCGACTATGGCTTTGCTGTGTACAAAACCGTGGCAGACGAAAATTACACAAGTAATGATTTAAACGACTTCATACGTTAGTTGACATGAAAACCATGTTTCTTTATCTTGTCAAGAATGCGTGTGAGATGTACGATGAACTGTTGATATATATATATATATATATATATATATATATATATATATATATATATATATATATATATATATATATATATATATACCAGTGTTACCATAGAGCTGTTAGTTAATATGGACAACTGAGAAGTGGCGTACATGATCAGGGAGAGATGGTGTGGTTACATGTGGTAGGATGTGGCAATTATGGTGTGGTTACATTTAGTGGGATGTGTCAATAATGGCGTGGGTACATGTGGTGGGATGTGGCAATGATGATGGAGTTCCATGTGGTAGGATGTAGCAATAATGTAGTTACATGTAGTGGGATGTGGGCGTAGCGGTGTGGTTACATGTAATGGGATGTGGTCGTGATGTGGTCACGTAGTGGGATGTGATCGTAACGGTGTGGTTACATGTAGTGGAATGTGGTCATGATGATGTGGTCATGTAGTGGGATGTGGTTGTGATGGTGTGGTTACATGTAGTGGAATGTGGTTGTGATAGTGTGGTCACACTTAGTGGGATTCGGTCACATGTAGTGGGATGTGGTCGCAATGGTGTGGTTACTTGTAATGGGATGTGGTGATGGTGTGGTCACATGTAGTGGGATGTGGTCGTAATGGTGTGGTTACATGTAGTGAGATGTGGTCGTGATGATGTGGTCACATGTAGTTGAATGTGATTGTGATGGTGTGGTTGCATGTAGTGGGATGTGGTCATGATGATGTGGTCACATGTAGTGGGATGTCATAATGGTGTGGTTACATGTAGTGGGATGTGGTGTTGATGGTGTGGTCACATGTTGTGGGATGTGGTTGTAATGGTGTGGTTACATGTAGTGAGATGTGGTCATGATGATGTGGTCACGTAGTGGGGTATGGTCATGATGGTGTGATTACATGTAGTGGGATGTGGTCACATGTAATGGGATGTGGTCATAATGGTTTGGTTACATGTAGTGGGATGTGATTGTGATGATGTGGTCACATATAGTGGGATGTGGTCGTGATGGTGTGATTACATGTAGTGGGATGTGGTCATGGTGATGTGGTCACATGTAGTGGGTTGTGGTCTTGATGGTGGGGTCACATGTGGTGGGATGTGGTTGTGATGGTGTGGTGACATGTATTGGGATTTGGTCGTGATGGTGTGGTCAGATGTAGTGAGATTTGGTCATGATGGTGTGGTTACATGTAGTGGGATGTGGTCGTGATGGTGTGGTCACATGTAGTGGGATGTGGTCGTGATGATGTGGTTACATTTTGTGGGATGTAGTCGTGATGGTGTGGTCACGTGGGATGTGGTCATCATAATCTGGTTAAATGTAGTGAGATGTAGTTGTGATGGTGTGGAATATCTTTCTGTAGTTCCTCTTAACACATCTATACATAGAAAAACACCTGAAAACTATGATAGTTGTATCGACTGGTTGTCCAACTTTATATCTTGCTGAATTCTGCTGTACATCCTTTGTTCTAGGTTCCAGTGGCTGTAGGGAAGCCTAGTTACTTTCATGTTATAAAGGAAAGTCCTCACTCTACATGTATAGAAGCACTTCACTATGTCATGTTTCAGTTTTAAAACAAAAAATTTTTGGGCTTAAATAATTCCTTGATGTATTGCCTGCAATTTTTGGTATTTTTGCAAGGGTAATAAATAGATTTGCTTGAAAATGTCAGGATAAGAAAAATTTTTCATGTTCAGTTCAAATATGGGTTTGAAATATATATTGTGGGACATTAAAACCTGTAAATGAATAATTAAAACTGCAGTATTATATGATGAAATGCTTCTATACTTGAAATGATAATGGAAAATACCCGATTAATATGAACTGAATAAATGACACAATCTTATTTAAATGTAATAATTAATGACAGACCTTAATGAACTGCAAATAGTACTTCAAGCCCAGATTCATATACAGCATGAAAGATAGTCCTTATACTTACATTTTTCTTTTGAAAATGTATTATAACATGATAAAACGCTTCTGTGCTTGAAATAATCATAGAAAATATCTAATAATGCTTTCCTTGGCCAAAATATACCCGATTAATACAAATTGAATGAATAACAAAGTCTTCTTGAAATATATTTATCTCTTCATTATACTTAATCGCTGTTGCCTGCGTCGGAGAGGTAGCGCCAGGAAACAGATGAAGAATGGCCCATCCACTCATATACATATCGACGTATACATACATATATATAGACATACACATATATAAACATGTACATATTCGTACTTGCTTGCCTTCATTAATTTCTGTCGCTACTTCGCCACACAGGAAATAGCGTCGCTACCCCCTGCTTCAGTGAGGTAGTGCCAAGAAAACAGACAAAAAAAGGGCACATTCGTTCACACTCAGTCTCTAGCTGTCATAACCTGGAACCAGTATTTTAATCCCAGATTTGCACCAGCATGAAAAATATTCCTCATACTGAAGTTTTCAAAGAAATCCAGTGCGGAAAAATGCAAAAAAAAATTGCAGAATATTCTTAGACCAAAAAAATTAAAAGAAAAATAATATTATGTGGTAAAGAACTTTTATACTTGAAATAATCATGGAAAATATTCAGTAATGCTTAACATGAAAAATAGCCATATAGTGAAGTTTTTAAAGAAATCTATTCACCTCAAAAAAATACCAACATTTGCAGTTTTTGGTATTTTTGTAAGGGTGATAGATTTGCTTGGAAACCTTTGAGTAAGGAGTATTTATCATGCTGAATTCGAATCTGAGGGTGAAATATATTTTGAGTGACATTGAGGCCTGTAAATAGGTAATTAGTGTTTGCTCTTTCAGAAGACTGAGTATTCTGGTTGTATTTACTATCTGTCACCTTGGGCAAGCATTATGAGATATTTTCTGTGATTATTTCGAGTATAGAAACACTTCATAATGTTATATTTTAATTATAAAGCAAAAAGATTTTTGGGCTAAAAAATTCCCTGAACAACTATTGACTGCATCTTTTTTTATTTTTGTAAGGGAAATAGATGTGCTTGAAATCCTCAACACAAGGACAATTTTCCGTGCTTAAATCATACATAGGGTTGAAATGTATATTGCAGGACATTGAGGCCTGTAAATAGGCAATTAGTGGTTACAGTTCATATATATTCAGTATCTGTTGCCTTGGGAAAGCTTTATCAGATATTTTCAGTTATTATTAGAAGTGTAGAAGCTGTTCATTATATTACATTTCAATTTTGAAACGAGAAAGTTTTTCCACTAAAAAACTCCTTGAATTTTTTTTTGTCAGGACAGTAGATTTGTATGAAAACATCTGTATAAGTACTATTTTTCCTGTTGAATTCGAATTTAGGGGACATTAAAGCCTATAATGTCATTAGTAGCTAGTCTTTTTGAAGATTCTGTGATTATTTGCTTTGTATTTTTTAGTATCTGTCGCCTTGTATGAGCATTATGAGATATTTTCTATTATAATTTCAATTTTGGTATTTTGCAAGGATAATAGACTTGCTTGAAAATGTCAGTATAAGGATTATTTTTCATGTCAGATTCAAATCTGGGGTTGAAATATATGTTAGAGGACAATAAGGGTTGTAGATAAGTAGTTAATTGTTACTTTTTTGGTAGATTCTGTGAGTTCGGTTCCTATTTATCAGGTGTCTGTCGCCTTAGGCCTGTAAATAAGTAATTAGTTGTTACTCTTTTTGAAGATTCTCCTATTATTCGGTTCGTATTTATTATCTGGTGTATTGGGCAAGCATTATGGGATATTTATGTGATTATTTCAAATATAAAAACAATTCATTGGGTCATATTTCAATTCTAAACCAAAAAGATTTATTTTTTAGCTAAAACTTTTCCTGCAAGTTTGATATTTTCATGTTGAATTCAACTCTGTGGTTGAAGTATATGTTAGAGGGCATTAAGATCTTTAAATAAGTAATTAATGATTACTCCTTTGGAATATTCTGATAATTCG
The DNA here is from genome assembly GCF_036320965.1 of Panulirus ornatus. Lineage (NCBI taxonomy): Eukaryota > Metazoa > Arthropoda > Malacostraca > Decapoda > Palinuridae > Panulirus > Panulirus ornatus. Next base: position 38,116,874 of record NC_092230.1, read on the forward strand.
ATTCATATTTATTGGGTATCTGTCGGTGCGGGAAGTAATGAGATTTCTATTCGTAATTGTTTGAAGTATAGAAGTGTTTCATTATGTCATATTCTAATTTTAAAGCAAAATAGTTTTTTGGGTAAGAAAATCCCTTGGACAATTGCTTGCAATTATTGGTTTTCTTGCACTAAAAAATTCCTGCAGTTTTTGGATTTTTTTTTTTTTTTTTTTTTTTTGCTTTGTCGCTGTCTCCCTGCGTTTGCGAGGTAGCGCAAGGAAACAGATGAAAGAAATGGCCCAACCCACCCCCATACACATGTATATACATACGTCCACACACGCAAATATACATACCTACACAGCTTTCCATGGTTTACCCCAGACGCTTCACATGCCCTGATTCAATCCACTGACAGCACGTCAACCCCGGTATACCACATCGATCCAATTCACTCTATTCCTTGCCCTCCTTTCACCCTCCTGCATGTTCAGGCCCCGATCACACAAAATCTTTTTCACTCCATCTTTCCACCTGCAATTTGGTCTCCCACTTCTCGTTCCCTCCACCTCCAACACATATATCCTCTTGGTCAATCTTTCCTCACTCATTCTCTCCATGTGCCCAAACCATTTCAAAACACCCTCTTCTGCTCTCTCAACCAGGCTCTTTTTATTTCCACACATCTCTCTTACCCTTAAGTTACTTACTCGATCAAACCACCTCACACCACACATTGTCCTCAAACATCTCATTTCCAGCACATCCATCCTCCTGCGCACAACTCTATCCATAGCCCACGCCTCGTAACCATACAACATTGTTGGAACCACTATTCCTTCAAACATACCCATTTTTGCTTTCCGAGATAATGTTCTCAACTTCCACACATTCTTCAAGGCTCCCAGATTTTTCGCCCCCTCCCCCACCCTATGATCCACTTCTGTTGTATATGGTAATATGTTTATTTGAAAAACTCAGCATAAGAACTATTTGAATCTCAGGTTGAAATATATGATGGGGACATTAGGGACTGTGAATAAGTAATTAGTTGTTACTCTCAGAAAATTCTTTGATTATTCTGTGTATTCATCAAGTATCTGTCTTATTGGGAAGCATTATGAGATATTTTCTGACATTATTTCCAGTATAGAAGTGTTTCATTGTGTCATATTTAAATTTCAAACCAAAAATGTTTTTGTGTTATAAAACATTCCCTGAAGTTACATAGCTTTTAGTATTTTTGTAAGGATAATAGATTTGCTTGAATTTTCAAGTTGAATTTGAAACTGGCATTGACGTGTATGTTGTAGGGCTTAATATTAATGCTTGTAAATAGTAATTAATGGTTACTCAATTGGAATATACTGTGATTATTCGGTTCATATTTATTGGTTGTCTCAGCTTAGGGAGGATTAATGAGATATTTTCTGTGATTATTTCAAGTATAGGAGCTTTTCGTTATGTCTTATTACGATTCTAAAACAAAATGTTTTTTGGGTTGAAAAATTCCATTTTTTCATTTTTGTAAGGGTAATTGATTCGTTTGAAAACCTCAGGATGAGGACTTTTATTTTTTATTTTTGATAGGGTGATAAATTTGAAAACCTCAGCATAAGGACTGTTTTTTGTGTAAATCAGTTCTAACTCTTTCACCATCTTTGTTGCCCTCACCTGTTAGTTCTTTGTGTATTTTTTAGCACAGTAGCAACACTTGGCTGAATTTGGGATGTGAACAGCTTGCTGAAATTTTTTTATTTGTGTATTTGACTTCAGTTCCAATGTTTGCCAGCATTTAATTTGTCTCCTTTATTATTTCTGAAGGTGGGCTTGGCAAAAGTATAGGTTCTATGTCGACTGCCAAGTCCCTTTTGCTTTAAGATTCTTGCAGCTTATTTCCTGCTTGATGATATTATCAGTCTTGCTTCACTTTGTCACATATCAGTAAATTGCATTTACTCACGTTGAATTTCATTAGCTACATAAGCGAGTGTAATTACTTACTAGTACTTTGCAGGGAGGAAGTTTTACAATTGTGGGAACCTCATCTTTTAAACCTCTTCCACTATCATACAGTTTTCAAACTTCCATATACTGTATGCATTTACTTTTTCCTCATCAAGTTTACAGCAGTCATTCACCACTTTTGTTACCATTTTTTTTATTTCAAGTTTCATGGTTTGCCATTTAATTGTTGTGTCCCTACAGGTTACAAGAACTGTTTATTTTATGTCTTCAGGTCATCCCCTACTTCTCTCTTCCGTGGTGTGTTTGTAATGAGCTCAAATGTGTCTGTGTATTTAAGGAGGGAGCTTTGTTTTTGTGGGGCTTCACCTTTTATACTTTCATTTTGACTTATGGACTTCTGAATTCTCCATTATTATCTCATACTCCTGTTTGACTGGCATGCTGCGGAAGAGAAGAAAAAGGCATGTGGTGGATTGCTTGAAAGAAACATATCAGCAGAAGTTCAGCAAAGGAGAGAAGAATATTAAGAATATTAAGAATGTTAAGAAGCTGATGGGGGAAGGCAAAGAATGGGTCCCTTAATAGAACAATGAAGGGTAGATGTGTAAGAATGGATGTGAAGAAAGGACAAAGGGACAGCATAGTCCTCCTGACCCTGACCTATGCAGCCAAAACATGGAATGAGTCACAGTAAAAAAAATCATGCTGTGGAAATAACTAATTGAGAGGAGCAAGAGCTAGCGGTGGGGACACACATGCAGCCAGCTCTCCAGAGCAAAAACCAAATTAATACCTATAGAAGAGGGAAAGTGAACCAACACAGAGGCATAGGACACGAATATCAAGTTTGGAAGTTACCCTAGGAGAGTTTATAAGTCGGACCACTTTCAGAAGAAAAGAAGTTTCAACACCCAGTTTCTTAGAGGCAGACTTACCTTTTTTTGTAATGTGGGGTGTCCAAGAAAGAGTGGGTGTTACAGTAATATCATATACAGTGAGTCAAGAAGTGGAATTACATAACCATCAAAGGAAAGACAAGAGTTGTAATAGGAGCAGCCGAATTGAAGGATGTGGGTGAATGCAGTGTTATGAGCATATGAATCCATTTAGGTCTTTCTTTTTTCTTTTAAACTATTCGCCATTTCCCGCGTTAGCGAGGTAGCGCTAAGAACAGAGGACTGGGCCTTTTTTGGAATATCCTCAACTGGCCCCCTCTGTTCCTTCTTTTGGAAAATTTAAAAAAAATCCATTTAGGTATTTGTGGAAAAGAAATTGTTGAAAAAAAAAGGAAAAAAAGTGTAGGGGACAGGACAGAACTTTGAGGGACACCACTATTAATGGAAAAATGGGGGGAGGCTGATCCATCAACATCCACAGAGACAGATCAGCCTGAGAGCAAGCTAAACATGAAGGAGCAAAGTGAGGTAAGGAAGCCAAAAGAGGGGAGCTTAGAGATGAGACCTCAATGCCTCATCGTTAAAAGCTTTGGATATGTCAAAGACAACTTCATGTGACTCCCAAAGTCTTTCACAGATTTCAGACATTTGTAAAATAGGAATGAATATCTCCAGTTGATCTCGCCTTATGGAAACCATACTGGTGATCATAGAGGTTACTGTAGATTTCAAAGCGGCTTAGGATATGGAAGTTGAGGAGGGATTCAAAGACTTTGGAAATGGTAGGTGTCAAAGTAATAGAGGGGTAAAGGAATGTTAAAGTCATCCAAGGTGGAGTTAGAGGAGAAAAGGGAAACAAAGAGAGTTGTTTTGTCTATGGGAGACAGAGATATAGTACCATCAGAATGGAAAATTGAAGGAAAGGTGGAGCAACATTAGTTGTTAGCAATGCCCTTACTTAAAGACCAGAAAGAACTATCAGTGGATAATGAGGAGAGGTTCCCGCACTCCCTCAGTGGGAGTTACTCTAGTGAATGGGCACCAGATATATATATATATATATATATATATATATATATATATATATATATATATATATATATATATTTTTTTTTCTTTTTTTTTTTTATACTTTGTCGCTGTCTCCCGCGTTTGCGAGGTAGCGTATATATATATATATATATATATATATATATATATATATATATATATATATATATATATATATATATATATATATTTATGAATAAGAGCAAGGTTATTAGGTACAGTAGGGTTGAGGGTCAAGTCAATTGGGAGGTAAGTTTGAATGGAGAAAAACTGGAGGAAGTAAAGTGTTTTAGATATCTGGGAGCGGATCTGGCAGCGGTTGGAACCATGGAAGCGGAAGTGGATCATAGGGTGGGGGAGGGGGCGAAAATCCTGGGAGCCTTGAAGAATGTGTGGAAGTCGAGAACATTATCTCGGAAAGCAAAAATGGGTATGTTTGAAGGAATAGTGGTTCCAGCATTGTTGTATGGTTGCGAGGCGTGGGCTATGGATAGAGTTGTGCGCAGGAGGATGGATGTGCTGGAAATGAGATGTTTGAGGACAATGTGTGGTGTGAGGTGGTTTGATCGAGTAAGTAACGTAAGGGTAAGAGAGATGTGTGGAAATAAAAAGAGCGTGGTTGAGAGAGCAGAAGAGGGTGTTTTGAAATGGTTTGGGCACATGGAGAGAATGAGTGAGGAAAGATTGACCAAGAGGATATATGTGTCGGAGGTGGAGGGAACGAGGAGAAGTGGGAGACCAAATTGGAGGTGGAAAGATGGAGTGAAAAAGATTTTGTGTGATCGGGGCCTGAACATGCAGGAGGGTGAAAGGAGGGCAAGGAATAGAGTGAATTGGATCGATGTGGTATACCGGGGTTGACGTGCTATCAGTGGATTGAATCAGGGCATGTGAAGCGTCTGGGGGAAAACCATGGAAAGCTGTGTAGGTATGTATATTTGTGTGTGTGGACGTATGTATATACATGTGTATGGGGGTGGGTTGGGCCATTTCTTTCGTCTGTTTCCTTGCGCTACCTCGCAAACACGGGAGACAGCGACAAAGCAAATAAAAAAAAAAGATATATGGGAGCAGCTGAATGAGTGTGTTAGTGGTTTTGATGCACGCGACCAGGTTATAGTGATGGGTGATTTGAATGCAAAGGTGAGTAATGTAGCAGTTGAGGGAATAATTGGTATACATGGGGTGTTCAGTGTTGTAAATGGAAATGGTGAAGAGCTTGTAGATTTATGTGCTGAAAAAGGACTGGTGATTGGGAATACCTGGTTTAAAAAGCGAGATATACATAAGTATACGTATGTAAGTAGAAGAGATGGCCAGAGAGCATTATTGGATTACGTGTTGATTGACAGGCGCACGAAAGAGAGACTTTTGGATGTAAATGTGCTGAGAGGTGCAACTGGAGGGATGTCTGATCATTATCTTGTGGAGGCTAAGGTGAAGATTTGTATGGGTTTTCAGAAAAGAAGAGTGAATGTTGGGGTGAAGAGGGTGGTGAGAGTAAGTGAGCTTGGGAAGGAGACTTGTGTGAGGAAGTACCAGGAGAGACTGAGTACAGAATGGAAAAAGGTGAGAACAATGGAAGTAAGGGGAGTGGGGGAGGAATGCGATGTATTTAGGGAATCAGTGATGGATTGCGCAAAAGATGCTTGTGGCATGAGAAGCGTGGGAGGTGGGTTGATTAGAAAGGGTAGTGAGTGGTGGGATGAAAAACTAAGATTATTAGTGAAAGAGAGGAGAGAGGCATTTGGACGATTTTTGCAGGGAAAAAATGCAATTGAGTGGGAGATGTATAAAAGAAAGAGACAGGAGGTCAGAGAAAGGTGCAAGAGGTGAAAAAGAGGGCAAATGAGGGTTGGGGTGAGAGAGTATCATTAAATTTTGGGGAGAATAAAAAGATGTTCTAGAAGGAGGTAAATAAAGTGCATAAGACAAGGGAGCAAATGGGAACTTCAGTGAAGGGCGCTAATGGGGAGGTGATAACAAGTAGTGGTGATGTGAGAAGGAGATGGAGTGAGTATTTTGAAGGTTTGTTGAATGTGTTTGATGACAGAGTGGCAGATATAGGGTGTCTTGGTCGAGGTGGTGTGCAAAGTGAGAGGGTTGGGGAAAATGATTTGGTAAACAGAGAAGAGGTAGTAAAAGCTTTGCGGAAGATGAAAGCCGGCAAGGCAGCAGGTTTGGATGGTATTGCAGTGGAATTTATTAAAAAAGGGGGTGACTGTATTGTTGACTGGTTGGTAAGGTTATTTAATGTATGTATGACTCATGGTGAGGTGCCTGAGGATTGGCGGAATGCGTGTATAGTGCCATTGTACAAAGGCAAAGGGGATAAGAGTGAGTGCTCAAATTACAGAGGTATAAGTTTGTTGAGTATTCCTGGTAAATTATTTATTTTTTTTTTTATTATACTTTGTTGCTGTCTCCCGCGTTTGCGAGGTAGCGCAAGGAAACAGACGAAAGAAATGGCCCAACCCCCCCCCATACACATGTATATACATACGTCCACACACGCAAATATACATACCTACACAGCTTTCCATGGTTTACCCCAGACGCTTCACATGCCTTGATTCAATCCACTGACAGCATGTCAACCCCGGTATACCACATCGCTCCAATTCACTCTATTCCTTGCCCTCCTTTCACCCTCCTGCATGTTCAGGCCCCGATCACACAAAATCTTTTTCACTCCATCTTTCCACCTCCAATTTGGTCTCCCTCTTCTCCTCGTTCCCTCCACCTCCGACACATATATCCTCTTGGTCAATCTTTCCTCACTCATTCTCTCCATGTGCCCAAACCACTTCAAAACACCCTCTTCTGCTCTCTCAACCAGGCTTTTTTATTTCCACACATCTCTCTTACCCTTAAGTTACTTACTCGATCAAACCACCTCACACCACACATTGTCCTCAAACATCTCATTTCCAGCACATCCATCCTCCTGCGCACAACTCTATCCATAGCCCACGCCTCGTAACCATACAACATTGTTGGAACCACTATTCCTTCAAACATACCCATTTTTGCTTTCCGAGATAATGTTCTCAACTTCCACACATTCTTCAAGGCTCCCAGATTTTTCGCCCCCTCCCCCACCCTATGATCCACTTCTGTTGTATATGGTAATATGTTTATTTGAAAAACTCAGCATAAGAACTATTTGAATCTCAGGTTGAAATATATGATGGGGACATTAGGGACTGTGAATAAGTAATTAGTTGTTACTCTCAGAAAATTCTTTGATTATTCTGTGTATTCATCAAGTATCTGTCTTATTGGGAAGCATTATGAGATATTTTCTGACATTATTTCCAGTATAGAAGTGTTTCATTGTGTCATATTTAAATTTCAAACCAAAAATGTTTTTGTGTTATAAAACATTCCCTGAAGTTACATAGCTTTTAGTATTTTTGTAAGGATAATAGATTTGCTTGAATTTTCAAGTTGAATTTGAAACTGGCATTGACGTGTATGTTGTAGGGCTTAATATTAATGCTTGTAAATAGTAATTAATGGTTACTCAATTGGAATATACTGTGATTATTCGGTTCATATTTATTGGTTGTCTCAGCTTAGGGAGGATTAATGAGATATTTTCTGTGATTATTTCAAGTATAGGAGCTTTTCGTTATGTCTTATTACGATTCTAAAACAAAATGTTTTTTGGGTTGAAAAATTCCATTTTTTCATTTTTGTAAGGGTAATTGATTCGTTTGAAAACCTCAGGATGAGGACTTTTATTTTTTATTTTTGATAGGGTGATAAATTTGAAAACCTCAGCATAAGGACTGTTTTTTGTGTAAATCAGTTCTAACTCTTTCACCATCTTTGTTGCCCTCACCTGTTAGTTCTTTGTGTATTTTTTAGCACAGTAGCAACACTTGGCTGAATTTGGGATGTGAACAGCTTGCTGAAATTTTTTTATTTGTGTATTTGACTTCAGTTCCAATGTTTGCCAGCATTTAATTTGTCTCCTTTATTATTTCTGAAGGTGGGCTTGGCAAAAGTATAGGTTCTATGTCGACTGCCAAGTCCCTTTTGCTTTAAGATTCTTGCAGCTTATTTCCTGCTTGATGATATTATCAGTCTTGCTTCACTTTGTCACATATCAGTAAATTGCATTTACTCACGTTGAATTTCATTAGCTACATAAGCGAGTGTAATTACTTACTAGTACTTTGCAGGGAGGAAGTTTTACAATTGTGGGAACCTCATCTTTTAAACCTCTTCCACTATCATACAGTTTTCAAACTTCCATATACTGTATGCATTTACTTTTTCCTCATCAAGTTTACAGCAGTCATTCACCACTTTTGTTACCATTTTTTTTATTTCAAGTTTCATGGTTTGCCATTTAATTGTTGTGTCCCTACAGGTTACAAGAACTGTTTATTTTATGTCTTCAGGTCATCCCCTACTTCTCTCTTCCGTGGTGTGTTTGTAATGAGCTCAAATGTGTCTGTGTATTTAAGGAGGGAGCTTTGTTTTTGTGGGCTTCACCTTTTATACTTTCATTTTGACTTATGGACTTCTGAATTCTCCATTATTATCTCATACTCCTGTTTGACTGGCATGCTGCGGAAGAGAAGAAAAAGGCATGTGGTGGATTGCTTGAAAGAAACATATCAGCAGAAGTTCAGCAAAGGAGAGAAGAATATTAAGAATATTAAGAATGTTAAGAAGCTGATGGGGGAAGGCAAAGAATGGGTCCCTTAATAGAACAATGAAGGGTAGATGTGTAAGAATGGATGTGAAGAAAGGACAAAGGGACAGCATAGTCCTCCTGACCCTGACCTATGCAGCCAAAACATGGAATGAGTCACAGTAAAAAAAATCATGCTGTGGAAATAACTAATTGAGAGGAGCAAGAGCTAGCGGTGGGGACACACATGCAGCCAGCTCTCCAGAGCAAAAACCAAATTAATACCTATAGAAGAGGGAAAGTGAACCAACACAGAGGCATAGGACACGAATATCAAGTTTGGAAGTTACCCTAGGAGAGTTTATAAGTCGGACCACTTTCAGAAGAAAAGAAGTTTCAACACCCAGTTTCTTAGAGGCAGACTTACCTTTTTTTGTAATGTGGGGTGTCCAAGAAAGAGTGGGTGTTACAGTAATATCATATACAGTGAGTCAAGAAGTGGAATTACATAACCATCAAAGGAAAGACAAGAGTTGTAATAGGAGCAGCCGAATTGAAGGATGTGGGTGAATGCAGTGTTATGAGCATATGAATCCATTTAGGTCTTTCTTTTTTCTTTTAAACTATTCGCCATTTCCCGCGTTAGCGAGGTAGCGCTAAGAACAGAGGACTGGGCCTTTTTTGGAATATCCTCAACTGGCCCCCTCTGTTCCTTCTTTTGGAAAATTTAAAAAAAATCCATTTAGGTATTTGTGGAAAAGAAATTGTTGAAAAAAAAAAGGAAAAAAAGTGTAGGGGACAGGACAGAACTTTGAGGGACACCACTATTAATGGAAAAATGGGGGGAGGCTGATCCATCAACATCCACAGAGACAGATCAGCCTGAGAGCAAGCTAAACATGAAGGAGCAAAGTGAGGTAAGGAAGCCAAAAGAGGGGAGCTTAGAGATGAGACCTCAATGCCTCATCGTTAAAAGCTTTGGATATGTCAAAGACAACTTCATGTGACTCCCAAAGTCTTTCACAGATTTCAGACATTTGTAAAATAGGAATGAATATCTCCAGTTGATCTCGCCTTATGGAAACCATACTGGTGATCATAGAGGTTACTGTAGATTTCAAAGCGGCTTAGGATATGGAAGTTGAGGAGGGATTCAAAGACTTTGGAAATGGTAGGTGTCAAAGTAATAGAGGGGTAAAGGAATGTTAAAGTCATCCAAGGTGGAGTTAGAGGAGAAAAGGGAAACAAAGAGAGTTGTTTTGTCTATGGGAGACAGAGATATAGTACCATCAGAATGGAAAATTGAAGGAAAGGTGGAGCAACATTAGTTGTTAGCAATGCCCTTACTTAAAGACCAGAAAGAACTATCAGTGGATAATGAGGAGAGGTTCCCGCACTCCCTCAGTGGGAGTTACTCTAGTGAATGGGCACCAGATATATATATATATATATATATATATATATATATATATATATATATATATATATATATATATATATATATATTTTTTTTTTCTTTTTTTTTTTATACTTTGTCGCTGTCTCCCGCGTTTGCGAGGTAGCGTATATATATATATATATATATATATATATATATATATATATATATATATATATATATATATATATATATATATATATTTATGAATAAGAGCAAGGTTATTAGGTACAGTAGGGTTGAGGGTCAAGTCAATTGGGAGGTAAGTTTGAATGGAGAAAAACTGGAGGAAGTAAAGTGTTTTAGATATCTGGGAGCGGATCTGGCAGCGGTTGGAACCATGGAAGCGGAAGTGGATCATAGGGTGGGGGAGGGGGCGAAAATCCTGGGAGCCTTGAAGAATGTGTGGAAGTCGAGAACATTATCTCGGAAAGCAAAAATGGGTATGTTTGAAGGAATAGTGGTTCCAGCATTGTTGTATGGTTGCGAGGCGTGGGCTATGGATAGAGTTGTGCGCAGGAGGATGGATGTGCTGGAAATGAGATGTTTGAGGACAATGTGTGGTGTGAGGTGGTTTGATCGAGTAAGTAACGTAAGGGTAAGAGAGATGTGTGGAAATAAAAAGAGCGTGGTTGAGAGAGCAGAAGAGGGTGTTTTGAAATGGTTTGGGCACATGGAGAGAATGAGTGAGGAAAGATTGACCAAGAGGATATATGTGTCGGAGGTGGAGGGAACGAGGAGAAGTGGGAGACCAAATTGGAGGTGGAAAGATGGAGTGAAAAAGATTTTGTGTGATCGGGGCCTGAACATGCAGGAGGGTGAAAGGAGGGCAAGGAATAGAGTGAATTGGATCGATGTGGTATACCGGGGTTGACGTGCTATCAGTGGATTGAATCAGGGCATGTGAAGCGTCTGGGGGAAAACCATGGAAAGCTGTGTAGGTATGTATATTTGTGTGTGTGGACGTATGTATATACATGTGTATGGGGGTGGGTTGGGCCATTTCTTTCGTCTGTTTCCTTGCGCTACCTCGCAAACACGGGAGACAGCGACAAAGCAAATAAAAAAAAAAGATATATGGGAGCAGCTGAATGAGTGTGTTAGTGGTTTTGATGCACGCGACCAGGTTATAGTGATGGGTGATTTGAATGCAAAGGTGAGTAATGTAGCAGTTGAGGGAATAATTGGTATACATGGGGTGTTCAGTGTTGTAAATGGAAATGGTGAAGAGCTTGTAGATTTATGTGCTGAAAAAGGACTGGTGATTGGGAATACCTGGTTTAAAAAGCGAGATATACATAAGTATACGTATGTAAGTAGAAGAGATGGCCAGAGAGCATTATTGGATTACGTGTTGATTGACAGGCGCACGAAAGAGAGACTTTTGGATGTAAATGTGCTGAGAGGTGCAACTGGAGGGATGTCTGATCATTATCTTGTGGAGGCTAAGGTGAAGATTTGTATGGGTTTTCAGAAAAGAAGAGTGAATGTTGGGGTGAAGAGGGTGGTGAGAGTAAGTGAGCTTGGGAAGGAGACTTGTGTGAGGAAGTACCAGGAGAGACTGAGTACAGAATGGAAAAAGGTGAGAACAATGGAAGTAAGGGGAGTGGGGGAGGAATGCGATGTATTTAGGGAATCAGTGATGGATTGCGCAAAAGATGCTTGTGGCATGAGAAGCGTGGGAGGTGGGTTGATTAGAAAGGGTAGTGAGTGGTGGGATGAAAAACTAAGATTATTAGTGAAAGAGAGGAGAGAGGCATTTGGACGATTTTTGCAGGGAAAAAATGCAATTGAGTGGGAGATGTATAAAAGAAAGAGACAGGAGGTCAGAGAAAGGTGCAAGAGGTGAAAAAGAGGGCAAATGAGGGTTGGGGTGAGAGAGTATCATTAAATTTTGGGGAGAATAAAAAGATGTTCTAGAAGGAGGTAAATAAAGTGCATAAGACAAGGGAGCAAATGGGAACTTCAGTGAAGGGCGCTAATGGGGAGGTGATAACAAGTAGTGGTGATGTGAGAAGGAGATGGAGTGAGTATTTTGAAGGTTTGTTGAATGTGTTTGATGACAGAGTGGCAGATATAGGGTGTCTTGGTCGAGGTGGTGTGCAAAGTGAGAGGGTTGGGGAAAATGATTTGGTAAACAGAGAAGAGGTAGTAAAAGCTTTGCGGAAGATGAAAGCCGGCAAGGCAGCAGGTTTGGATGGTATTGCAGTGGAATTTATTAAAAAAGGGGGTGACTGTATTGTTGACTGGTTGGTAAGGTTATTTAATGTATGTATGACTCATGGTGAGGTGCCTGAGGATTGGCGGAATGCGTGTATAGTGCCATTGTACAAAGGCAAAGGGGATAAGAGTGAGTGCTCAAATTACAGAGGTATAAGTTTGTTGAGTATTCCTGGTAAATTATTTATTTTTTTTTTATTATACTTTGTTGCTGTCTCCCGCGTTTGCGAGGTAGCGCAAGGAAACAGACGAAAGAAATGGCCCAACCCCCCCCCATACACATGTATATACATACGTCCACACACGCAAATATACATACCTACACAGCTTTCCATGGTTTACCCCAGACGCTTCACATGCCTTGATTCAATCCACTGACAGCATGTCAACCCCGGTATACCACATCGCTCCAATTCACTCTATTCCTTGCCCTCCTTTCACCCTCCTGCATGTTCAGGCCCCGATCACACAAAATCTTTTTCACTCCATCTTTCCACCTCCAATTTGGTCTCCCTCTTCTCCTCGTTCCCTCCACCTCCGACACATATATCCTCTTGGTCAATCTTTCCTCACTCATTCTCTCCATGTGCCCAAACCACTTCAAAACACCCTCTTCTGCTCTCTCAACCATGCTCTTTTTATTTCCACACATCTCTCTTACCCTTACGTTACTCACTCGATCAAACCACCTCACACCACACATTGTCCTCAAACATCTCATTTCCAGCACATCCATCCTCCTGCGCACAACTCTATCCATAGCCCAGGCCTCGCAACCATACAACATTGTTGGAACCACTATTCCTTCAAACATACCCATTTTTGCTTTCCGAGATAATGTTCTATCCCTGGGGATAGGGGAGAAAGAATACTTCCCACGTATTCCCTGCGTGTCGTAGAAGGCGACTAAAAGGGGAGGGAGCGGGGGGCTGGAAATCCTCCCCTCTCGTTTTTTTTTAATTTTCCAAAAGAGGGAACAGAGAATTGGGCCAGGTGAGGGTATTCCCTCAAAGGCCCAGTCCTCTGTTCTTAACGCTACCTCGCAAATGCGGGAAATGGCGAGTAGTTTGAAAGAAAAGAAAAAGAATATATATATATCTTCTCTGTTTACCAAATCATTTTTCCTAACCCTCTCACTTTGCACACCACCTCGACCAAAACACCCTATATCTGCCACTCTATCATCAAACACATTCAACAAACCTTCGAAATACTCACTCCATCTCCTTCTCACATCACCACTACTTGTTATCACCTCCCCATTTGCGCCCTTCACTGAAGTTCCCATTTGCTCCCTTGTCTTACGCACTTTATTTACCTCCTTCCAGAACATCTTTTTATTCTCCCTAAAATTTAATATATATATATATATATATAGATATATAGTTGTATGATTTTCTGCCCTGGTTTTAATACTAATTGCTCTTGTTCTGGATTCTCTGCTTCAAATGTGACTTTAAATATCTATTTAATGTTAACAGAGTCATGGCTTTCTGGTAATCTCTATGTGTTTATTAGATTTTCTCTTTTTCGTTTCTTTCAAAGTGAACAAATGAAGGGTCTTCCTTCTTTCTCTTTAACTTATCCCTCTCAAATCAGGTAGTCTTGGACCAAAGTTTTCAAAGACAACTCTGGAGGTGTATGGACATTGAATTTCTGAAATCTTAAGTCTGAAGCTTCATAAACTAATTGCTTTGTACACTGAGGTGGCACATTTCTCAGTAGGTTCTGGTGTATGTTTATTATTATTATTATACTTAACATTAAGTATACTAATAATAATAAACATACACCAGAACCTACTGAGAAATGTGCCACCTCAGTGTACAAAGCAACTTGTTTATGAAGCTTCAGACTTAAGATTTCAGAAATTCAAAGTCCATACACCTGCAGAAGCTGGTGACTGAGTTTGGTAAAGTGTGTAAAAGAAGAAAGTTAAGAGTAAATGTGAATAAGAGCAAGGTTATTAGGTACAGTAGGGTTGAGGGCCAAGTCAATTGGGAGGTAAGTTTGAATGGAGAAAAACTGGAGGAAGTAAAGTGTTTTAGATATCTGGGAGTGGATCTGGCAGCAGATGGAACCATGGAAGTGGAAGTAAATCACAGGGTGGGGGAGGGGGCGAAAATCCTGGGAGCCTTGAAGAATGTGTGGAAGTTGAGAACATTATCTCGGAAAGCAAAAATGGGTATGTTTGAAGGAGTAGTGGTTCCAACAATGTTGTATGGTTGCGAGGCGTGCGCTATGGATAGAGTTGTGCGCAGGAGGGTGGATGTGCTGGAAATGAGATGTTTGAGGACAATGTGTGGTGTGAGGTGGTTTGATGGAGTAAGTTATGTAAGGGTAAGAGAGATGTGTGGTAATAAAAAGAGCGTGGTTGAGAGAGCAGAAGAGGGTGTTTTGAAATGGTTTGGGCACATGGAGAGAATGAGTGAGGAAAGATTGACCAAGAGGATATATGTGTCAGAGGTGGAGGAAACGAGAAGTGGGAGACCAAATTGGAGGTGGAAAGATGGAGTGAAAAAGATTTTGAGTGATTGGGGCCTGAACATGCAGGAGGGTGAAAGGTGGGCAAGGAATAGAGTGAATTGGTTCGATGTGGTATACTGGGGTTGACGTGCTGTCAATGGATTGAATCAGGGCATGTGAAGCGTATGGGGTAAACCATGGAAAGTTCTGTAGGACCTGGATGTGGAAAGGGAGCTGTGGTTTCGGGCATTATTACATGACAGCTAGAGACTGAGTGTGAATGAATGGGGCCTTTGTTGTCTTTTCCTAGCGCTACCTTGCACACATAAGGGGGGAGGGGGATGCTATTCCATGTGTGGCGAGGTGGCGATGGGAATAAATAAAGGCAGACGGTATGAATTATGTACATGTGTATATATGTATATGTCTGTGTGTGTATATATATATGTATACATTGAGATGTATAGGTATGTATATTTGTGTGTGTGGACGTGTATGTATATACATGTGTATGGGGGTGGGTTGGGCCAGTCTTGCGCTACCTCGCTAATGCGGGAGACAGCGACAAAGCAAAATAAATAATAAATAAAATAATAATATATAACTGAGGACTAACATCCTTATTATTCATGATTCTTCGATAATATATAACGGAGGACTAACATCCTTATTATTTGTGATTCTGTCGTCTTGCATGTTAAATTTCAATGAATGAATAACACTTATATAACACAAATCGTATGCAAAGCTGTAAGACTGAATTTTCAGTTTTGGTAGGAAGATGTGACAATGCCCTAAGGGTCCTTGTTGATTGTGGGAGAATTATTAAGATGTGGGAGACTGGTCTACCAGTGACAGAAATTGCTCAATGTACAAGATTCAATAAGGCAACTGTCCAAAAGAGGCTTGGAAGATGGCTAACTGAGGGAAGTCTGGAGATGAGGCCATACAATGACAGACCACATGTAACAATGTGTGAGGATGATCAATGGATTATGGAGGCAATACAGCAATGACTGCTAACCTCTTCTTTGCAACTGACATAAGACCTGTACTCTGCTTTGCCTTCCACAAATGACTGGACGATGCCTTCACCAAAACAACATACACCGTTACATCTCGGCAAGCAAAGATCAGCTCACACAACCTTTAAGGAAACTTGTCTGATGCATGCAGCATCTCAGCTTGGACCCCAGTTATTGGAGAACTGCGATATTCAGGGATGAGAAATGTTTCACATCTGTGGAGCTGGAGCAAGACAATGCTGGAGAGTTCAGAATACAAGATTTAGGGAGGATCACATGTTGGGCATTGATGCAAGTGTATGGGCCAGGGGAGCTTGTTAAACTGCATGGAAATTTAGAGCAACTAAATAGTTGGAGGATATGCTTCTGCCAACACTGTGAACTATGGAAATCCCACAACCAAATCCCATCAGACTAGTGTGTGACAGGAGTTTGATTCGTATGAGCAACATAGTTTTGGACTGGCTTTTCCATCATCTGCGGCTAGAGGTGATTGACTGGCCAAGTGAAGGGTGACTTGAACCTCACTGAAAAGGTGTGGGCTGTCACATGTCAAAAATGGGACGTGAGGAAGGATACCCAAGCACAGAAAATGAGGCACAAGAGATATTGGAGTTTGAGATGGCATCCAAATATCTGCCTTGACTTGGTAGTTTCAATACCAATTCAATTTATGGAAGTTGATGCAAATGACATCATTTGCACAAATAATGTCTTGAATTTTCATAAGCTTCATAATATCTAATGGCCAAAAGATGGAGTGCTAATTTAACCAAAGGTATACAAATGAATCAAATTTAATAAAATATAATTTTGAAATAGTTTTATACAAATCCATGTCAGAAAAAAAAACTGCATTTGACAAATGTGAAAGATTAAATGCTTAGCTAGAAACAAAGTGTTTAGCCTTGGGATGCAGTATTAGACTGTTTTCAAATTCTGATGTCAAGAATTCATAATGTATGCAATTCTCGATTATGTATTATCATCAGCATAATTTACTCCGAAACAAAAGTTAAGGGGAAGAAAGTTGACGAAGGAGCTATTAAGATTGGTCACTGTTTTAGTAACTCTAACTTGTCTGGGTGAGGTGGAGGCTGTTGCAGAAAACATTGGGGCTACTGCATTATTAAGTGCTCAGTTGAAATTTGTTTGGAATGGCCTGTGACAATGTAATGTTGCATAGCTTGCTTTCTCAATTTCCTAAATTTGTTTTTGCGTAAGGTGTGGTCTTTTTGTTTGTTTGGCTTGTGAATGATGTACATTCAGCTGCCTAAACTGAAATCATGTTGCAAAGTCATATAAAGTCATATTAGCTTAATGTCTAACAAGAAAATGAAAGGAAAATCAGTCTGATTTATTTGATTTATTTAACAATTTAGAAAACAGAGTTGTGATAATAATAATATACATTTGTTATCTTCACACAGGAAGAAAAATAAATAACTCTGGTTCTTTATCAGTGATATCAAAATACTACACATAGCATAGCATTCTATAAACATGGTAAACATCAATACCAATTTTCACAAAGTATGCACTGCATACTTCTTAAGGATATCCCATATTTCCAAAAGTATCACTACACCTTGTTCAAATTGTCAAATTGGAAAAAAAAAAGAAAATACTGAAAACTGGAAAAATTGTAATGGAAAGAGTAGAAAATCAGATATATTTCATGATATGATACACTAACTCTACACTTACAATCTTCATATATACAACTTGTCCAGTGGTTTCACAGTGGGAATAAATATCCCTGAAAGGTTAAATTATGTTTTCTTGGTGTCATAAAATACCTATCCCTATGAAACAAGTGTAATAGCAAATGAATTTTTCACAACCGATAAACCTGGTAACTAACATTCTTTTCACAGTATTTAGGTACGAGTATAATAATGAAACAAAAGTGTCCCTGGCGTAGGGGAGAGAGAATTCTTTATCTGTACTCTCTCCGTGTAGTAGGATGCAACAGGAGGAACCAAGCAGGGAGTGCTCATCCTCCTCGAAGGCTCCGATTGGGGTGTCTAAATGTGTGGATGTAATGCAGATGAGAAGAGAAGAGACAGGTAGTATGTTTGAGGAAAGAAATCTGGATGTTCTGTCTCTGAGGGAAACAAAGCTCAAGGGGAAGAATGGTTTGGAAATGTCTTGGGAGCAAAGTTAGGGGTAGGTGAGAGGACAAGAGCTAAGGAAGGAGTAGTAGTACCCCTGGATAGTTATGGGAGTGTGTGACAGAGTGTACGGAAGTAAATTCTAGACTGATGTGGGTAAAAATGAAAGTGGATGGCATGAGATGAGCACCTATTATTTCTTACACAGCCATGAGAAGAAAGATCAAAGACCATGAGAAGCAAGTTTATTGGGGAGCAGCTGAGTGAGTGTGTCAGCAGTTTTGATGTAAGAGACCAGATATTACTGATGGGTGATTTGAATGTGATGGTGAGTGATGTTGAAGTTGAGAGTATAACTGGAAGGCATGGGGTATTCAGTATCAAAAATGGGAATGAACAGCCTATGGAATGGTGTGCTGAAAAAGGATTGTTGAATGGGAATTCCTGGTTTAAAAAGTGGGACAAGTATACATGTGAGTTGAAGAAATGGTCATTGGGCATTATTGGATTACATGTTAAGTGACAGGAGTGTAAAAGAGACTTTTGGATGTAAATGCACAGAGAGCAGCAGCAGGTGGAATGTTTGAGCATTATCACATGGAGGCGAGGGTGAAGATTCGTAGATTTTTTTGGAGAAGAGGAAACAATACCAGTGAGAAAAGATGGTAAGAGTTAGTTAGACTGGAAAAAATTTATGTGAAGAAATTGAGAGATTGAGTGATGAATGGCAGAAGGTGAGAGTCAATAAAGAATGGGGAATGAATAAGAAATGGAAGATACTTAGGGAAACAGTACTGGCAAGTGAAAGAGGTGCATGTAGGAGGAGGGCAGATTAGAAATGGTATTGAGTGGTGGAATGAAGAAGTTGCTTGTGAAACAAAAAAAGGAAGGCATTTGGGGAGCACTTGCAAGGAAGGAGTGCAAATTATTGGGATATGTAAAAAAGTGGCAGCAGGTCAAGAGAAAGTTGCAGAGGCTGGAAAAGATGGCAAGTAAGAGTTGAGGTGAGTACATATCAGTAAACTTCTGAGAGAAGATAAAGATGTTTTGGAAGAAGGTTAATTATGTGTGAAAAACAAAGATGTTTTGGAAGAAGGTTAATTATGTGTGAAAAACGGAGAACAAGTAGGGACATCAGGAAGGGAGCAAAAGGGGAACTGAGGACATGAGGAAGAAATAGAGTCCTTTGATGGACTGTTGAATACATTAGATGATAGGGTGGCATATGTAGTGGTTTGGGTTGGAGTGGTATGTGAAGTCAGAGTCATGGAAAGTGGTTTGATAAGGAGGAAAGAGGTGGTGAAAGCAAGATGAAATGTGGCAAGGCAGCTAGAGTGGATGGTACTGTAGCTGAATTAATTGAGAAAGGGGATGACTGTTGCTGATTAGTTGGGTACGGATTTTCAATACATGTATGGATCAAGATGAGGTGCCTGAGGATTGGCGGAATGTATGTACAGTGGCATTGTGTAAAGGCAACAGGGATAAAGCTGAGTGCTCAAACTACAGAGGCATGAATTTGAGTGTATCTGGTAAGTTGTAAGGGAGAGTACTGATTGAGAGGGTGAAGGCATGTACAGAGCATCAGATTGGGGAGGAGCAATATGGTTTCAGAAATGGTAAAAGTTGTCTGGATCAGGTGTTTGCTTTAAAGAATGAGAGAAATACTTAGAGAAACAGATGAATTAGTATGAGGCATTTATGGATCTGGAGAGAGCATATGATAGGGTTGACAGAGATGCCTTGTGGAAGATCTTGAAAATATATAGTATGGGAGAAATGCTGCTAAAAGCAGAGATAAGTCTTTATCAAGGGGTAAGCATATTGATAGGGTGGACAGAGATGCCTTGTGGAAGCTCTTAAAAATATATGGTGTGAGAGAAATGCTGCTAAAAGCAGAGGTTTTTATCAAAGGTGTAAGACATGTGTAGGAGTAAGAAGAGGGGAGAGTTCCAAGTGATGGTTTGTTTGTGGGATGTCAACATGGTTGTTCAATTTGTTTATGCAGTTGGGGTGGTGAGGGAGATAAATGCAAAGAGTCTTGGAAAGAGTGGTAAGTAAGCAGTCTTTGGGGGATGAAAGGGCTGATATTACAGCACTGGTGGCAGATTCAAATGAGAAACTGCAGAAGTTAATGAATGAGTTTGAATGGAGATAAAATTGGAGGAAGTGAAGTGTTTTAGATACCTGAGAGTGGACATGGCAGCCAAAGGAATCATGAAAGCATCAGTGAGTCATAGGGTGGGTGAGGGGGCAAAGGTTCTGGGAAGAATGTTGTGGAAAGAGAGATCATTATCTGTTTGGGCAAAAATGGGTATGTTTGATGGTATATTAGTACCAACAAAATTATATGGATGGGAGGCAACGGTTATAGATAAGTCAGCTGTGCAGAGGAAGGTGAATGTATTGGAAATTAAATGCTTGTGGACAGTATGTAATGTGAGGTGGTTTGATCGAGTAAGTAATGAAAGGGTAAGAGTGAGTTGTAGTAATAAAATTTAGAGTGTGTTTAAGACAGCTGAAGAGGGTGTGCTGAAACGGTATCAACATACTGAGAGGAAAGGTTGACAAAGAGGATATATGTGTCAGAATTGGAGGAAATGAGGAGAACAGGGAGCCCAAATGGAAGGAAAGAGTAAAAAAATAAAGGTTTTGATCCATCAGGGCCTGAACATGCAGCAGGGAGAAAGGCATGCATATGATACAGTGAATTGGAATGATGTGGCATACTGAGGTTGACATGCTGTCAATGGACTGAAACAGGGCATGTGAAGCATCAAGGGTAAACCTTGGAAAGGTCTCTGGGGCCTGGTTTCGGTGCATACACATGACAGCTAGAGAATGGATGCGAGTGGATGTGGTCTTTCTTCGTCTGTTCCCATTACAACCTCAATAAAGCAGGTAATGGCATCATGTGCGAAAAAAAGAAAGAAGTATTTTGCATAATGTCATGGCATCATGTGCGAAAAAAAGAAAGAAGTATTTTGCATAATGTCAAGATATTCTAATCTCATAACATTCTTTACTTTTAAATCTATTAAATGATAGCTTTTTCACAGTTAGCATGATAATTTTTACCTGTTGCTTATACCAATATAAGTAGCCTACAAAAAGGTTATATATGTTTAAAGTACTCATATCAAACTGTTTTATGAGTATATGCATGAGAAAATTCTCAATATATGTCATACAAACACATCTATTATCATCTTGAGCTTCATGAAATACAATTTATGATGATTTCATTATCATGCATATCTTCAAAAGGCAAAGCAAGATAGCACATGTTGCATTTTCCCCAAAATAGTTTGGCTTTTCTTCTTTTGCTGTGACCATCAATCTCCTACCATTTTGCTTTGGATTATGAATTACATGCACTCTTTTAAACTTTGTACCCTCAAAATCATGCAATTACAGTAGCATAATGGCAGAGGTGATCAAGACTGAGCCTCATATATATGATAGAAAACAAGAGGCTAAGGGGCTTTGTTATCCTAAAGATGTCTCAGAGAAGAGTACAACAAATTCCCACAGCTGGGGAGTAAACTTCTGTACAATTTACATGGAACCTTTCACTAAATATTTCAATATTTTTATGAAAAACAATTATCTATATATGTGCTGTCACAATGAAAATGAATAATGCAAACAACATGGTACTGATATATTAGAAATGAGAAAAATGTGAGCATACTCCTGTCTGGTAGCACTGACTGACTCGTCACACCCTTTGTGACATCTTCAGTAGAGGTAAAATCAGTACAATTAAACTATTTCTACATATTTGTGATTAGGGAAAAGTTCTCTGTTCAATGCCATGGTGAAAATGAGAAATACACTTAATATTCACTTTCTGTTCAAGCTGCCCTGAGGGAGGAGGGCTGTTTTCCCATTCACAGTGAAAGGATTAATATATACACTCTGAGATTTAGATGGTTTAACAACCAAAATCATTTGTTACAATGATTTCATGCTCCTTTCACAAATGAGGCCACCATTACTTGTTTGTACATAGAAATATGTGAAATGAAAATGCAACATCATGGCAGGTATACATAAGGATGAAATACAAGGTAACAGAGGATACTGCCATCTTCAAGTGAGTGTGTTTGTAAGCTTATGTGAGGCAGAACATTTAACAGACTTAATGTATACATTGTCAGAAAAACAGCCATCAGTGTCAGCAGTGTGAGCACCAGGGCAATGATATCTGTAAAGTTTTTATCCAAATATAACTTTGAAAGTATCATTGGATTGAAGTATGTATTCCACATGCACACGATAATGTGGTAAGGGTACACAGAGACACTGAACAAATGCTGCAAACACATGAGGTAGTACGGAGGTGCTTTCATGTAATTCAAAGGCTTATATAAAGGTCATGTGCTACATGACTACAGATGCACTGTACCTTTGTAAAGTAAAAGGTTTTATGGATGTTCATAAAAAACTACTGGGAGGTCAATATGTTAATCTGGTAAAAGAAGGAAACAAAATTCTTGCTCGACTACATGTCATGTCCTTTGGTCACTATATCCTTATATATTTCGAGGAACCGTTTACAAAGTCATCATTAGGTTTCAAAAACTTAAAGGTTGTGATCCGGTCATCCTCACTCTTCCCCTCCAAGGTGAACAAATCGAAAGTCTCTAGTCTTTTCCTGTAACTCAGCTCATTTTTAATTCTGGTACCATCTTGGTTGCACTCCCTGGATCTTCTCTATTACCTCTATGTGCTTCTTTAGATGCTGTAACCAAATCTAAGATGCCTATTCTACTTTTGGCCTTATGTATAATATGAAGACCTTGCTATTTCCTCAACCTTTTACTTGAGCAATTCTAATTTTTGCCAGCAGACTTTGTCTCCACTATTCACCTAATGTGAAACTCTGATGAAAGGTTAGGAATGATTTTGACTCCAAAGTCCTCATACACAGAAATGTGAAGCTTATCTCCTGCTAAATAATGGTAATACTGAAGTCTTCTCTCATTATCACATCCTTATTACTTACATTTACTTGGCTTAAATTTCATCAACAATGTTCAAGATCAACTTGAAGTTTGTTCAAGTCCCCATGTAAGTTGATGGAATCTTCCTCACTTCTCACTGCAAACATATTCAGGTAGAAGTCCATCCCTCCAGGCAAGTCATTTACACAACATGGTCTTACGACAGAACCCTTTGGCACTCTGCTGATCACCTTGTCTCATTTGGAGAAAGCTCCACTGACATACATCCTTTGTTCCCTTCCACTGAGATAATCTTATATGCATCAAGGAAGTTTCCCCTCTTACTCCTGCTTGGTGATCCAGTTTCT
Source organism: Panulirus ornatus (assembly GCF_036320965.1). NCBI lineage: Eukaryota > Metazoa > Arthropoda > Malacostraca > Decapoda > Palinuridae > Panulirus > Panulirus ornatus. The sequence continues at coordinate 38,139,996 of NC_092230.1, forward strand.
TAATCAGCCTCCAGCATGATAAGTGCTTTCTGGCAGTTCAGATACAAGCAATCCACTCAGCCTAACCTTTTGTCTAAGACACAGCTCATTTTCTCATAGAAATCTAAGATATTTGTCACATGTGACATCCTTTCCCTACATGTACCCTTGCCATCTCTCATTTAGGTAATTTCTCCACAGTTTAAAGTCATCCATTTATGTTCAGGTCATCTTTCCAGAACCTTACAGACCACTCTAAACAGTGAGACTGGTCTGTAATTCAGTGTCTCTTGGCTTTCTTTTTCACAAAGTGGTATGACTTCTGTCCATTGGCACTATGATTTTCTACAATGACATCTTCAACAGTATTTCAAGAGGCTTATCTAACATATCTTCACACATCAGCACATACATATGGTGAAATTTTGTCTGGACCATGATACTTATTTGGGTCAAGACCTCTGTATTTTATTGATGTCTTTTCTATACATCTCAACGTTCTCTAAAATCTTGTCCTCATTCCATCTCACTGGTGTTAAAGTCATTGGGTCTTACACTTTGAAAACACTTTTGAACTTGTCTTTACATCATCCTTTATAATTATTTCCTCTAAATCCCCTAGCCTAATTAGCTGCTTTTTAACTGACAAATGACTCCTGATGAATTTAGGGAAAAGTCTGATGAATCTTGGTTAAAGTTTTGAATTTTTCTCCTGCCTTGTTCACAATACTCTACATGTTTCTCTGTTTCCCCTTTCTTATCCTGCTATACTTGTTCATTACTCTCATATACGTTGCAAATGCTGGCTGGCAGGAGTGTCATCAATATCTTCATTACATCTTGAAGCTCCAATGCTCTTTGATATCTTTTACTACATAATTCTTTCCTCTTTCTTACCATTCCCTCTGTATTTGAGGTTAGAGGTACCCAAATTTCTACTTCACTGTACATTTCACTGAACCCCTCACCACAAAGATCTATCATATAATTGAGGGTTGTGTAGTTTTCATAATTATATCTCCTCTTTATGCTTTGTCTCACCTCTGCTTTTAATATCTCATTTACCACAGAGTCAAACTTGAGCATTATATGACCACTTTTTCCAACTGGTGTGTCATATATGACATTCTCAACATTCATGCAAGTATGTGGGAAGATAAGATAAAGTAATGATGATGTATCATTCCCTTTCAATCCTAGTCTGTTCTCTGACACGTAGGTATGAAAAATTTTCCTGTATATGCTCCAAGGACTGTGTCTCCATGACTCCTTATCAACGTGTGAATCCTAATTCACCTAAACCATTTCTTTATATTTGAAATTCCCCATTATCAGTACTTTACCATCTCGAAGAAGTGAGTATTTCACTTCTTCATGTACCATCCTGATCATTCTCCTTATTATTATGTTGTTCTGGACTGTTGCAATTCCTTGGAGGATTATATAATTCTAACACCACTATGCATTTTTTCCCTACAGTTACTCTTCCCAGTATGTTCAGTCTGAATGGGTTATCTTGAAACTTAAAGCTGTCTATCATTATGATAGCTAACTGTCTGTTTTGCCTTCTTTCTTCCTTACTATCAGGTGAGATCTTATCTCTTTAGTAAACTTTGTTTTCAAGACCAACACAAGGTGCTCCTACTTTCGTATCCTGCTACATTCATGCCTTGCTCTCTTATGCCTTAAAAATGCTGGCTAGCTGGAGATCATTGGTATCTTTGCCACAGCACATCCTGAAGCTCCTTGGCCTTATGACATCTTATATTGTTCTATTCCTCCCTCTTTCTAAACCTTTCTTTTGAATTTGAGGCTAGAGGTATTTACACTCCTGCTTCTTCACTGAAAACTCACACATTCTTTCACCATAATGCCATGGTTCCTGGCTAATTTCACCACAATGCCATGGTTCCTGGATAATGAACTTCACTTCCTAATTCATGTTATCAGAAAATACGAGTTTTGAGTAGTTAGGGTTATTTTTGTAATGTGAAACAGGGGATCAAAAAGAATTGGTGCTGACAGGCATTAAAAGGGAAGACTTTTGGATGTATATGTCCTTAGAAAGGTAGCTGGTGGAATGTCTCATCACTTCTTGGTTGAGACAAGTGTGAAAGTTTGTAGTGGCTTTAAGAAAAAAGAGGAAAATATATAGAAGGCAAGAGGATAGTGAAACCAGTGAGCCTGTGAAAGATATTTGTGTATAGGAGATACCATGAGGATGAAGACTGGCAAAAGGTGAGAGTATATGAAATTAGGTGAGTGGATGAGGAATGGAAGGTATTTAGAGAAGCAGTGCTTACATGTGTGGGAGAAGTATGAGGAATGTGGAAGGCATGTTGCCAGCATGTGAGAAAGGGTAGTAAGTGTTGGGCTGTAGAAGTTGAAGTTAAGCTGCCAATAAAAGATATCTGTAGGGAAAGAGAACGAGTGCCTGGGAGATGTACGAGAGGAAATGGCAGGTGTGAATGGATGAAGTGAAAAAGATTTTGAGTGTTTGCATGGGTGTGGTGTGAGGCATGCAAGGGATAAAGCAAACTAGAGTGATGTGGCATAAAGGAATTACATGCGGTCTAAGGGCTGAGCCAAGGAATATGAAGCAGTTGGGGGAAACCATGGAAAGATCTACAAGGCCTGGTTGTGGACAGGAAGCTCTGGTTTCAGTGCATTCAATGCGATGGCCAGAGAGTGGATATGAGTGATTGAGGTTATTTCTGCATCTGTTCCTGGCACTGCCTCGCTGATGTAGCACAGAAAACAAACGAAAAAAAAAAATCCCTGCATGTCGTAAAAGGCTCTGGTGGTTGATTCAAGTGAGAAACTGCAAAAGTTGGTTACTGAGTTTGGAAAACTGCTTGAAAGGAGAAGGTTGAGAGTAAATGTGAATAAGAGTAAGGTTATTAGGTTCAGTAGGGTTGATGGACAAGTTAATTGGGATATAAGATTGAATAGAGAAAATTGGAGGATGTGAAGTATTTTAGATATCTGGGAGTGGACTATGCAGTGAATGGAGCCATAGAAGTGGTTCACCGGGTGGAGGAGGGGGCAAAGGTTCTGGTAACAATGAAAAATGCATGGAAAGAGACTTATCTCGGAGCAAAAACGGGTATGCTTAAAGGAATAGTAGTTCCAACAATATTATATGGTTGTGAGGCATGGGCTATAGATAGGGTTTTGCGGAGGAGGGTGGATATGTTGGAAATGAGATGTTTGAGGACAATATGTGGTGTGAGGTGGTTTGATCAAGTAAGTAATTAAAGGGTAAGAAATAAAAGGTGTGTGGTTGAGAGGGCAGAAGGTGTTTTGAAATGTTTTGGATGCATGGAGAGAATGAGTGAGGACAGGTTGACAAAGAGGATATATGTGTCAGAGGTGGAGGGAACATGGAGAAGCAGGAGACCAAACTGGAGGTGGAGGGATGGAGTGAAAAAGAAAAGATTTTGGGCGATCGGGGCCTGAACATACAGGAGGGTGAGGTGTGCAAGAAAAAGTGATTGGAACAATGTGGTATACTGGGGTTGACGTGCTGTTAATGGACTGAACTAAGGCATGTGAAGAGGCTGGGGTAAACCATGGAAAGTTTTGTGGGGCCTGGATATATATATATATATATATATATATATATATATATATATATATATATATATATATATATAGATATATTATTTTACTTTGTCGCTGTCTCCCGCGTTAGCGAGGTAGCGCAAGGAAACTGACGAAAGAATGGCCCAATCCACCCACATACACATGTATATACATACAAGTCCACACACGCAAATATACATACCTATACATCTCAATGTATACATATATATACACACACAGACATATACATATATACACATGTACATAATTCATACTATCTGCCTTTATTCATTCCCATCGCCACCCCGCCACACATGGAATAACAACCCCCTCCCCACTCGTGTGTGAGGTAGCGCTAGGAAAAGACAACAGAGGCCACATTCGTTCACACTCAGTCTCTAGCTGTCATGTAATAATGCACCGAAACCACAGCACCCTTTCCACATCCAGGCCCCACAGAACATTCCAGGTTTACCCCAGACACTTCACATGCCCTGGTTCAATCCATTGACAGCATGTTGACCCCGGTATACCACATCGTTCCAATTCACCCTATTCCTTGCACGCCTTTCACCCTCCTGCATGTTCAGGCCCCGATCACTCAAAATCTTTTTCACTCCATCTTTCCACCTCCAATCTGGTCTCCCACTTCTCGTTCCCTCCACCTCTGACACATATATCCCCTTGGTCAGTCTTTCCTTACTCATTCTCTCCATGTGACCAAACCATTTCAAAACATCCTCTTCTGCTCTCTCAACCACACTCTTTTTATTACCACACATCTCTCTTACCCTATTATTACTTACTCGATCAAACCACCTCACACCATATATTGTCCACAAACATCTCATTTCCAGCTCATCCACCCTCCTGTGCACAACTCTATCCATAGCCCATGCCTTGCAACCATACAACATTGTTGGAACCACTATTCCTTCAAACACACCCTTTTTTGCTTTCCGAGATAATGTCCTCGACTTCCACACATTCTTCAAGGCTCCCAGAATTTTTGCCCCCTCCCCCACACTATGATTCACTTCTGCTTCCATGGTTCCATCCGCTGCCATATCCACTCCCAGATATCTAAAACACTTCACTTCCTCCAGTTTTTCTCCATTCAAACTTACCTCCCAATTGACTTGACCCTCAACCCTACTGTACCTAATAACCTTGCTCTTATTCACATTTACTCTCAACTTTCTTCTTTCACACACTTCACCAAACTCAGTCACCAGCTTCTGCAGTTTCTCACATGAATAAGCCAAAAGCGCTGTATCATCAGCGAACAACAACTGACTCACTTCCCAAGCTCTCTCATCCACAACAGGCTGCATACTTGCCCCTCTTTCCAAAACTCTTGCATTCACCTCCCTAACAACCCCATCCATAAACAAATTAAACAACCATGGAGACATCACACACCCCTGCTGCAAACCTACATTCACTGTGTGTATGTGTGCAATTTAACAATCTACCTCATATTTCAACTAGGATTCTAAAAATCATCTATATAAGAGAAACTCTATAAGATTAGACAGAGTTAATAAGTTCCATTCGAAAATATTACAAAAATTACCTAATTTATATGACACTATCAAAGGATTTCCTTTAAGTGAAAGCAAAAAAAAAAAAAAAAAAATAATAGAGTGGTTCTCAATATCCACATCACACAAACATACAGAGTTCCACAGAATCTTAAATCCTATTTCTGGGAAAATAAGTACTATTAAGTACTACCAGAACTATTAGAATATTATTGTTCAAGAAAATAAAATAACAGCAATATAAGCTTCCTTTCTATCTTTGGTCTTATACATTTATTCCTTATGAAGTGGAATGATGGACATGTAACTATCACACAATAGTGAGAAAAAATTAGAGAGTAAATCTGATACTTTAATCTGCTGCACCTGCTATGGACCATTTCCCACCGCTAAAATCTGAGATTTTTAATAAAAAATGAATGTCCAAACCTGGCTAAAGCAATTTCTGAAATATCATTCCTTATAAAAGTATAATGTCAACATATTAACCATGAGGAAATTAATACTTAATCAACACATTAGTACCTCTAAGGAAAAGACATGGATAAACATAACTGTTCACACAGACCAAGCAAATTTGACGTAAGTTTACTTTTTGCTATTATATCAAATAATGTGCCTAATATTGCCAAATTTTTATGCACAAACTTAAATCCCATCAATTTCTTGGTGTGTATACATAGGCATTTACTAAGTCTTTATTTCTTTTAAAAATAACATACCTCTTTCACTAATTTTAATGCTCTAAACACACGCAATACAATAATGCTGAAATAAAAACCCCCTACCAAGTAAAAGTATTTCATTGGTCTTCAAGCAAATCAAACTATATCACATTACGTGTATGTAATGCTCCTGAACAGCTTTTCTGGCCGATGAAAGTATGTAAGGATCCATAAAGTTATCATTAAAAACTAAAAACCTTGATCATATTGGTGTTACATCATTACAACTCTAAATTGTGAATGTCTAAAAGGTCAGTGTCATTAAATGCTGATCTACATCTGAAAGCAATGATTTCCAATTAGAGACTACACTGTTTTCTGTTAATCCTTCCACTGCTGATGACCTATATCTGGTCATAATTTTTTCTTCTGGTCTCTACAACTGACCCGTATAAGGTCTTAAAATCTGAATTTTTCACACCTCAAGTAAAGGTAACGAATTGTTATCCATTTTACTTACCCACAAGGTGTTGTTATGCAATAAGTTTTATTTAGTGCACCTTCTAGTCAGTGTTTAGCAAGATATTTAAAAGGAGTAAAACTATGTTGCGCTCCTCAGGAACTACAAGATAAGCCTAATTATGTGTAATTATTATGGTTAATTACTTTTGATGAACTAAGTAAACTTCCTGATGATGGTGACTGGTCACATGCAAAAAAGTAAGAAAACAAAAAAGAAAAAACTACAGTGATAATGAGATACACAATATACTGAAGATCCTGACCATAAAGCCACGAATACTACATGTGGTTAAACTGTAAGTGAAAAGTCACTTTTGGCAAAGCTGTACTGTCATCAGTGCAAAAAAAGGAGTAAGTCATGTCAAGGATCTTCACACTAAAGCAGTCCATTTCACTGATCCTGATTGGAACACAAAGATGTAAGGAGCCCCATAAAAGTGGTCCTGGTATTGTATAATAACTGCAATCAAAATACTGATTTTTTCTCAAACAGGTAGCCTAAACAAGAAAGGAGGGTTGGGTCTAAGTATGTAGCAGTGAAAGGGTTAAGCATGACTATTTTAAGTAGTACCACCTTGTCATTTGACTCAAAACTGAAAGAAGACAAAGTTTTTATTCATCTGAATAATTTCATATCTATGTATTTTAACCTTTTAAAGACAGACACTCTGCAAAGAAGTGTCTGGGTTACTTGGCTACTAATTTGGAACTCATGCATGTATGGGAAATATAAGGGCAAATAATGGCTGACTTACCAATGAGCATTTGAGATATTTAAACAAACCAATCCACACTATAGTGCCACACAGTGCATAGTTATGATTCTAGCTAACACTACTTATAAAGCTAACATTAAGTTGCCACTTCCCACTTGTCATATGGTGAAACCTGCCAGGCAAAAGCAATTAAGTAGTCTGGGACCTTGGTCTGACAGTAAATGGCTCTAAGCATATAATGGTATACAATGCACCAGTAACCATGCTTGGCCATGGGATCAAACCTACACTTCATGTTATGTAATGTTGCTACTACACTATGGCTAGCAATATTGATATTTGTATATTTCCTTTACAATTTGGGGAAAAAAGTATGTAAACATTCTGAACATAATTTTCCATTCTGAATAAAACTGTCTTTCCTCTTATATTAGTACCAAAATATATTATATGAGACTCCTTAAAAAAAATCTATGTTACGTAAACTAATCAAGCAAATGCCACATTGTCTGTTCCTTCATAGTTTGGGTTGGCTCCCGGCTGCAAAATGCGAGTATCCACACCAGAAACATTGATGGGTTGTTGCAAATCTGGAACCTCCTCATTCAATGACATGGATCCATGGAAACTCTCAGCAATGTGACTCCATTGTCGTTTTTGTATGCGGCATCTGTTAGACTTTGGACCTACAAATGTGAGAAAAAAAGTGTTAACAGTATAGAGTATATGAGACTGCAATGACATTATTATTTACAGGTGATGAATAAAACCCCAGCTACTATGAACTATGAAGTATTTACATTTGCAGAATCTTATTTTTAACACTAAAAAGAGACAATGTTACCCCTTTGGAGAAATATAACTCACTGCAATGAGTACTCAAAACACTATCAATTATTGTTCATATTTACTTATGTACAATGTGCGTCTGATAAGCCATTTCAAAAAGTTTGAAGAACGATGGATCATACTGTAATCTTGAAGCTTTTAATGATGATTCCTGCTAAACCTTGTTAATGATGTTTACATTTCTACTCTATACGGCTGCAACATGCCTCATGTGATTAATATTTCCAAACCCAAAATTTTCATTGACAAAGAATATACTGTAGTCTCTCCTTAATCCTAGACATTGAAAGAAAAATCTGTATAGTAAAGATACAAATTATACCCTGACAAACATATGCAATCCAGAGATAACATAACTCTTAATTCATTCATATATGTTTGTACTACAATACAGAGTTTTCTTTCAAGGCATTTTACATAAAAGATAAAACTACTTTTAGTTAGTTTTTTTATTGTTGTTGTAACTATGTGAGCTAAAGACTGAGATTACTTACTTAACTTGTGAGGCTATTTAAGACATGCCTATGGACTCTCAGAAACTTAATAACAGAATATTAGAAATTGTAGTCAGTAACAAGCTATGAATCAACTATAAACTTTCTCCATTTTGAAAAACCCATCGTGACCATTCTTAACTCCTTGGTACCAATGAAACATGCTAACTTCATCTCTAGTCCTAAGCTGTGTCCCATGAGGGTTGATTCCCCTTCTCATCCAAATGTACTATGAAAGTACTCACTGTTCTATGGTTTCTATGCTTCTTTGGTTGCCTTTGTGCTTGGTCAGTTTCCTTTCTAACTCTAACAATTTCACCAAAATAAGCTTCCTGGCAATCACTGTTGGAGATTTTAAAAATAATCTTTGTTTTGCTGCTAGTTCATTTAAATCTTGTAATTTAATTTTTTTTTTTTTTTTCCCCAAAAGAAGGAACAGAGAAGAGGTCCAGGTGAGGATATTCCCTCAAAGGCCCAGTCCTCTGTTCTTAACGCTACCTCGCTATCGCGGGAAATAGCGAATAGTATGAAAAAAAAAAATATATATATATATATATATATATATATATATATATATATATATAAAATATATATATATATATATATATATATATATATATATATATATATATATATATATATATATATATAAAAAATATATATATATATATATATATATATATATATATATATATATATATATATATATATATATATATATATATATATATATATATATATATATATATATATATATATATATATATATATATATATATATATATATATATATATATATATATATATATATATATATATATATATATATATATATATATATATATATACATATATTTTTTTTTTGCTTTGTCGCTGTCTCCCGCGTTTGCGAGGTAGCGCAAGGAAACAGACGAAAGAAATGGCCCAACCCACCCCCATACACATGTATATACATACACGTCCACACACGCAAATATACATACCTACACAGCTTTCCATGGTTTACCCCAGACGCTTCACATGCCCTGATTCAATCCACTGACAGCACATTAACCCCGGTATACCACATCGATCCAATTCACTCTATTCCTTGCCCTCCTTTCACCCTCCTGCATGTTCAGGCCCCGATCACACAAAATCTTTTTCACTCCATCTTTCCACCTCCAATTTGGTCTCCCACTTCTCGTTCCCTCCACCTCCGACACATATATCCTCTTGGTCAATCTTTCCTCACTCATTCTCTCCATGTGCCCAAACCATTTCAAAACACCCTCTTCTGCTCTCTCAACCACGCTCTTTTTATTTCCACACATCTCTCTTACCCTTACGTTACTTATTCGATCAAACCACCTCACACCACACATTGTCCTCAAACATCTCATTTCCAGCACATCCACCCTCCTGCGCACAACTCTATCCATAGCCCACGCCTCGCAACCATACAAAATTGTTGGAACCACTATTCCTTCAAACATACCCATTTTTGCTTTCCGAGATAATGTTCTCGACTTCCACACATTCTTCAAGGCTCCCAGGATTTTCGCCCCCTCCCCCACCCTATGATCCACTTCCGCTTCCATGGTTCCATCCGCTGCCAGATCCACTCCCAGATATCTAAAACACTTTACTTCCTCCAGTTTTTCTCCATTCAAACTTACCTCCCAATTGACTTGACCCTCAACCCTACTGTACCTAATAACCTTGCTCTTATTCACATTTACTCTTAACTTTCTTCTTTCACACACTTTACCAAACTCAGTCACCAGCTTCTGCAGTTTCTCACATGAATCAGCCACCAGTGCTGTATCATCAGCGAAAAAACAACTGACTCACTTCCCAAGCTCTCTCATCCACAACAGACTTCATACTTGCCCCTCTTTCCAAAACTCTTGCATTCACCTCCCTAACAACCCCATCCATAAACAAATTAAACAACCATGGAGACATCACACACCCCTGCCGCAAACCTACATTCACTGAGAACCAATCACTTTCCTCTCTTCCTACACGTACACATGCCTTACATCCTCGATAAAAACTTTTCACTGCTTCTAACAACTTTCCTCCCACACCATATATTCTTAATACCTTCCACAGAGCATCTCTATCAACTCTATCATATGCCTTCTCCAGATCCATAAATGCTACATACAAATCCATTTGCTTTTCTAAGTATTTCTCACATACAATCTTCAAAGCAAACACCTGATCCACACATCCTCTACCACTTCTGAAACCACACTGCTCTTCCCCAATCTGATGCTCTGTACATGCCTTCACCCTCTCAATCAATACCCTCCCATATAATTTACCAGGAATACTCAACAAACTTATACCTCTGAAATTTGAGCATTCACTCTTATCCCCTTTGCCTTTGTACAATGGCACTATGCACGCATTCCGCCAATCCTCAGGCACCTCACCATGAGTCATACATACATTAAATAACCTTACCAACCAGTCAATAATACAGTCACCCCCTTTTTTAATAAATTCCACTGCAATACCATCCAAACCTGCTGCCTTGCCGGCTTTCATCTCCCACAAAGCTTTTACTACCTCTTCTCTGTTTACCAAATCATTTTCCCTAACCCTCTCACTTTGCACACCACCTCGACCAAAACACACTATATCTGCCACTCTATCATCAAACACATTCAACAAACCTTCAAAATACTCACTCCATCTCTTTCTCACATCACCACTACTTGTTATCACCTCCCCATTTGCGCCCTTCACTGAAGTTCCCATTTGCTCCCCTGTCTTACGCACTTTATTTACCTCCTTCCAGAACATCTTTTTATTCTCCCTAAAATTTAATGATACTCTCTCACTCCAACTCTCATTTGCCTTCTTTTTCACCTCTTGCACCTTTCTCTTGACCTCCTGTCTCTTTCTTTTATACATCTCCCACTCAACTGCATTTTTTCCCTGCAAAAATCATCCAAATGCCTCTCTCTTCTCTTTCACTAATAATCTTACTTCTTCATCCCACCACTCACTACCCTTTCTAATCAACCCACCTCCCACTCTTCTCATGCCACAACCATCTTTTGCGCAATCCATCACTGATTCCCTAAATACATCCCATTCCTCCCCCGCTCCCCTTACTTCCATTGTTCTCACCTTTTTCCATTCTGTACTCAGTCTCTCCTGGTACTTCCTCACACAAGTCTCCTTCCCAAGCTCACTTACTCTCACCACCCTCTTCACCCCAAAACTCACTCTTCTTTTTTGAAAACCCATACAAATCTTCACCTTAGCCTCTACAAGATAATGATCAGACAGCCCTCCAGTTGCACCTCTCAGCACATTAACATCCAAAAGTCTCTCTTTCCCGCGCCTGTCAATTAACATGTAATCCAATAACGCTCTCTGGCCATCTCTCCTACTTACATACGAATACTTATGTATATCTCTCTTTTTAAACCACGTATTCCCAATCACCAGTCCTTTTTCAGCACATAAATCTACAAGCTCTTCACCATTTCCATTTACAACACTTGACACCCCGTGTATACCAATTATTCCCTCAACTGCCACATTACTCACCTTTGCATTCAAATCACCCATCACTATAACCTGGTCTCGTGCATCAAAACCACTAACACACTCATTCAGCTGCTCCCAAAACACTTGCCTCTCATGATCTTTCTTCTCATGCCCAGGTGCATATGCACCAATAATCACCCATCTCTCTCCATCAACTTTCAGTTTTACCCATATTAATCAAGAATTTACTTTCTTACATTCTATCACATACTCCCACAACTCCTGTTTCAGGAGTACTGCTACTCCTTCCCTTGCTCTTGTCCTCTCACTAACCCCTGACTTTACTCCCAAGACATTCCCAAACCACTCTTCCCCTTTACCCTTGAGCTTCGTTTCACTCAGAGCCAAAACATCCAGGTTCCTTTCCTCAAACATACTACCTATCTCTCCTTTTTTCACATCTTGGTTACATCCACACACATTTAGACACCCCAGTCTGAGCCTTCGAGGAGGATGAGCACTCCCCGCATGACTCCTTCTTCTGTTTCCCATTTTAGAAAGTTAAAAAATACAAGGAGGGGAGGATTTCTGGCCCCCCGCTCCCGTCCCTTCTAGTCGCCTTCTACGACACGTGAGGAATGCGTGGGAAGTATTCTTTCACCCCTATCCCCAGGGATATATATATATATATATATTCACTCTATTCCTTGCCCTCCTTTCACCCTCCTGCATGTTCAGGCCCCGATCACACAAAATCTTTTTCACTCCATCTTTCCACCTCCAATTTGGTCTCCCACTTCTCCTCGTTCCCTCCACCTCCGACACATATATCCTCTTGGTCAATCTTTCCTCACTCATTCTCTCCATGTGCCCAAACCATTTCAAAACACCCTCTTCTGCTCTCTCAACCACGCTCTTTTTATTTCCACACATCTCTCTTACCCTTACATTACTTACTCGATCAAACCACCTCACACCACACATTGTCCTCAAACATCTCATTTCCAGCACATCTCCACCCTCCTGCGCACAACTCTATCCATAGCCCACGCCTCGCAACCATACAAAATTGTTGGAACCACTATTCCTTCAAACATACCCATTTTTGCTTTCCGAGATAATGTTCTCGACTTCCACACATTCTTCAAGGCTCCCAGGATTTTCACCCCCTCCCCCACCCTATGATTCATTTCCGCTTCCATGGTTCTATCCGCTGCCAGATCCACTCCCAGATATCTAAAACACTTTACTTCCTCCAGTTTTTCTCCATTCAAACTTACCTCCCAATTGACTTGACCCTCAACCCTACTGTACCTAATAACCTTGCTCTTATTCACATTTACTCTTAACTATATATATATATATATTTTCTTTTTCTTTCATACTATTCGCCATTTCCCGCATTAGCGAGGTAGCGTTAAGAACAGAGGACTGTGCCTCTGAGGGAACATCCTCACCTGGCCCCCCTCCCTCCGTTCCTTCCCTTGAAAAAAAAAAAAATGAGGGGGGAGGATTTCCAGCCCGCCGCTCCCTTCCCTTCCAGTCGCCCTCTACGACACACAGGGAATACGTGGGAAGTATTCATTCTCTCCTATCCCCAGGGATAATATATATATATATTTTTTTTTTTTTTTTTTTTTTTATACTTTGTCGCTGTCTCCCGCGTTTGCGAGGTAGCGCAAGGAAACAGACGAAAGAAATGGCCCAACCCCCCCCATACACATGTACATACACACGTCCACACACGCAAATATACATACCTACACAGCTTTCCATGGTTTACCCCAGACGCTTCACATGCCTTGATTCAATCCACTGACAGCACGTCAACCCCTGTATACCACATCGCTCCAATTCACTCTATTCCTTGCCCTCCTTTCACCCTCCTGCATGTTCAGGCCCCGATCACACAAAATCCTTTTCACTCCATCTTTCCACCTCCAATTTGGTCTCCCTCTTCTCCTCGTTCCCTCCACCTCCGACACATATATCCTCTTGGTCAATCTTTCCTCACTCATTCTCTCCATGTGCCCAAACCATTTCAAAACACCCTCTTCTGCTCTCTCAACCACGCTCTTTTTATTTCCACACATCTCTCTTACCCTTACGTTACTTACTCGATCAAACCACCTCACACCACACATTGTCCTCAAACATCTCATTTCCAGCACATCCATCCTCCTACGCACAACTCTATCCATAGCCCACGCCTCGCAACCATACAACATTGTTGGAACTACTATTCCTTCAAACATACCCATTTTTGCTTTCCGGGATAATGTTCTCGACTTCCACACATTTTTCAAGGCTCCCAAAATTTTCGCCCCCTCCCCCACCCTATGATCCACTTCCGCTTCCATGGTTCCATCCGCTGACAGATCCACTCCCAGATATCTAAAACACTTCACTTCCTCCAGCCTCTCACCATTCAAACTCACCTCCCAATTGACTTGACCCTCAACCCTACTGTACCTAATAACCTTGCTCTTATTGACATTTACTCTTAACTTTCTTCTTCCACACACTTTACCAAACTCCGTCACCAGCTTCTGCAGTTTCTCACATGAATCAGCCACCAGCGCTGTATCATCAGCGAACAACAACTGACTCACTTCCCAAGCTCTCTCATCCCCAACAGACTTCATACTTGCCCCTCTTTCCAAAACTCTTGCATTTACCTCCCTAACAACCCCATCCATAAACAAATTAAACAACCATGGAGACATCACACACCCCTGCCGCAAACCTACATTCACTGAGAACCAATCACTTTCCTCTCTTCCTACACGTACACATGCCTTACATCCTCGATAAAAACTTTTCACTGCTTCTAACAACTTTCCTCCCACACCATATATTCTTAATACCTTCCACAGAGCATCTCTATCAACTCTATCATATGCCTTCTCCAGATCCATAAATGCTACATACAAATCCATTTGCTTTTCTAAGTATTTCTCACATACATTCTTCAAAGCAAACACCTGATCCACACATCCTCTACCACTTTTTTTTTCTTTCATACTATTTGCCATTTCCCGCATTAGCGAGGTAGCATTAAAAACAGAGGGTTGGGCCTTTGAGGGAATATCCTCACCTGGCCCCCTTCTCTGTTCCTTCTTTTGGAAAATTAAAAAAAAAAAAGAGAGGGGAGGATTCCAGCCACCTGCTCCCTCCCCTTTTAGTCGCCTTCTACGACATGCAGGGAATGCGTGGGAAGTATTCTTTCTCCCCATCCTTCCATGACTTTGACAAAATATTTATTTCAATATTATCTTCTCTCTCCATTCATTACTTTGTCTTTTTCACTTATTCTCCTGGGTTTGTTTTAGAATTCAATAAGCTGACTTTTAGGAAGGCTTCTATCACAAAATTCATTTCCCATTCCAAGTGTTCCTCACTGCATATCCTTCAGGTCTAAAGAAAGAATCCCATAATGCCTGATTGTTCTATTACTATGTGCTGAAAGTGAATGAAATCATCCTTACTGGCTGGCTTCACGTATAGCCCTAAAAGCACAATAGAAGTTTACCATTTGCTTCTTTTTTTATGGTAGATGGTAAACTTTATGCTTTCAATAACTTCATTCAGTCATCAAAATTTTTTTTGTAAGTTAATACTACTTGGTGTAATTGCCAACTGAAACAATCCAGTATCCCTCATTCCACTAAAATTATTCTTTCCTTGCATCTCCATGTCAAGGCATGCCATGACCACTCTCAAGAATGATTCCACAAGAACACAAATTTTCACACATTATACCTAAGTTTAACACTGCCTGATTTGGATAATGGCAAGCTATCACCTCCAATATTGTCTACTGCTCTTCTTATCGCTTCTACAGCTCCATCCATCTGGATATTGAACTGAGTTTTTACACTACAACTCACCATTTTCTTGTTTGCACAGTTCTTACTGTTACGCCTTTTTATTACTTCTTTGTGTTCCTTATGTGCACCCTGATGATCAATGGACAAATTTGACCTTCTTATGATACACTTTGGTCCACAGTTCTACATGTTTGAGTTATGTGCTGATGTCTTCTGACATACTCTAAATCTCCTGGAGCGGTTATGAGTTACATATAGACAACACGTCAAGAGCAGTAATAATTCATTCTCAGGAATTTAGGAATTTCACAGCTTTCAGTTAACCTAAAAACACCAAGGTGAATATCCAGAGACGTCTTTGAGGGTCTTCTAACCCAATCATCCGAGCTGGGCCCAGGCTGTTGGGTTGAACCGAGCTGTTGGAAGCTGCAGCCTGCAGCCTATTACACTTTCTAAGGAATTGTCCTGGGCACTCAAACTTCTCCACTGTACATTTCATGGTTTTGCTGATGATTGCAAGCAAGGTGCTTAAGAATCTTAGGCCCTAGAGGTTCTCTCTTTTTATGCATATCGCTACTTTGGATTTCAGAGGTGGTATTTTACCGAGTCTTTCCTGTCTGTTGTGATCCCTAAATGTTCTCTCTTTTTGTGCATATTGCACCTATGGATTTCTGAGATGGTATTTCACCAAGTCTTTCCTGTTTGTTGTGACTTCTAACTGACAATGCAGAATGTTTTACAAGTCCAAACTGATGTCATGAAGAAGCAAAATACTCGAAACAGCTCTGGCCACAAAAGTTTAAACTAATGGCCATTTCAAGTCACACCATTTCCCTAACCAATACTTCCTAATTTGTTCATAAAAATCAGTCCATGACGTTAAAAATGGAACTGAGGTGAATGCTAAACTGGAAGTTGACTTTATCATGAATATGCTTAAAATGCTGTCAGTATGCCATTACCAAAGCAAGCATGATTTCATGATATCACTAACATAATATGGCAGCATTTTTCACAGTTGCCTTGTCCATGTCCACAAAGTAATATAAATTTATTACTTGCCCCAATAATGATAATAAACTTTACAGCAATGGTTCAGGATAAAAAGTTATGCAAACTATCAAGACTATGCAGCAAGGAAAGCTGAAATGAACAACATACTGTTCCTGATAGTGTTTAGCAGCACAACCAACCTCAAGATATAAGAGTTTTCCTTTGATATTGCAGAGACTGCTTTAGGTCTCAAAAGCAGCTTAATCATTTAATATTTTTTTCCTAATTACTAGGATGATTGGTCACATAATCAAGCAAACTTTTGAGACAAGTCCTCAAACAATATCAGCTTGTCTACTTCAGCCAATATCTTGATTTACCAAACAAATATATACTGCTAAGGACTGCTACAAAACCAAAAATGAAACTAAGCACTTGACAGTCAGAGCAAAACTACTGACATTGGCTAGCAGGTGGTACTTGTAGCATGACTTTGACATGAGAGAGACAAGATTCCAGTGACCAGATCCTAGGGGGTGCCAGAGAGGGTTCAAGGTCACTATAACTAAAATTTCTTAGGTTCTGTAAGCCTCTTTTTTCTAACAAAATTTCACATAGTCAAATCACAACTCTGTCTTTCTAGCTCACATAATCTGGTGCATGAAATTAAATGTACCAATAATTTTTACCACAGTATAATTAAAGTAAATTTCCAAAATATAATTGTAATTAAAATTTTCTTGCTTCAACAATCCAACCATATGTTAAATGAGATTACTAGAATATTACACTTCTTAATAACAGTATCCTAACAATGTAACAAAACACTTATAACTGAAATGGGTCACATAGTAAAACAGATAATTGGAATTTCTTAATTATTCTCTATTTCTTTATTATCTCAGTCATGGTTAGCTCACTGAAACGAAAATTTCAACTTTAAAGCATGCACCAGGCCCAAGACCAAGTGAAATACTACAGTTATTCAGAAAAAGTCAGGATAGTATTAGTAAAATGACAAATGTTACCCATAAGTGATGTTAAACCATGTGTATGCACACCAACAAAACCAGTAAACCAATAATCTTCCAACAATGATGCCACCAACAGCATTAGTGCATATTTCGTTATAAAGATTACCAATAATGCAGCATGCATGTCATCCTTAATACAATGTAAAACCATGGAAACAAAATGATCTTTACAACAACTTTATTCTACTTAGATTATTTGAGAACAGATGTGATACATATTTATTTCATTTATTTATTTTGCTTTGTCGCTGTCTCCCGCGTTAGCGAGGTAGCACAAGGAAACAGACGAAAGAATGGCCCAACCCACCCACATACACATGTATATACATACACATCCACACACGCAAATATACAGACCTATACATCTCAATGTACACATGTATATACACACACAGACATATACATATATACACATGTACATGATTCATACTGTCTGCCTTTATTCATTCTCATCGCCATCCCGCCACACATGGAATAACAACCCCCTCCCCCCTCATGTGTGTGAGGTAGCACTAGGAAAAGACAACAAAGGCCCCATTCATTCACACTCAGTCTCCAGCTGTCATGTAATAATGCACCGAAACCACAGCTCCCTTTCCACATCCAGGCCCCACAGAACTTTCCTTGGTTTACCCCAGACGCTTCACATGCCCTGGTTCAATCCATTGACAGCACGTCCACCCTGGTATACCACATCGTTCCAATTCACTCTATTCCTTGCACGCCTTTTACCCTCCTGCATGTTCAGGCCCCGATCACTCAAAATCTTTTTCACTCCATCTTTCCACCTCCAATTTGGTCTCCCACTTCTCCTCGTTCCCTCCACCTTTGACACATATATCCTCTTGGTCAATCTTTCCTCACTCATTCTCTCCATGTGACCAAACCATTTCAAAACACCCTCTTCTGCTCACTCAACCACACTCTTTTTATTTCCACACATCTCTGTTACCCTTACATTACTTACTCGATCAAACCACCTCACACCACATATTGTCCTCAAACATCTCATTTCCAGCACATCCACCCTCCTGCGCACAACTCTATCCATAGCCCACACCTCACAACCATACAACATTGTTGGAACCACTTTTCCTTCAAACATACCCATTTTTGCTTTCCGAGATAATGTTCTCGACTTCCAAACATTCTTCAAGGCTCCCAGAATTTTTGCCCCCTCCCCCACCCTATGACTCACTTCCACTTCCACAGTTCCATCTGCTGCCAGATCCACTCCCAGATATCTAAAACACTTTACTTCCTCCAGTTTTTCTCCATTCAAACTTCCCTCCCAATTGACTTGACCCTCAACCCTACTGTACCTAATAACCTTGCTCTTATTCACATTTACTCCTAACTTTCTTCTTTCACATACTTTACCAAACTCAGTCACCAGCTTCTGCAGTTTCTCACATGAATCAGCCACCAGTGTTGTATCATCATATTTGCATCACTGTAGTCCCAAATAATGTCATACATAAACAAAGATTTACATTTTGTTGGTCAATCAACTATCCAAGTCATTAGAAAGCTGAATTACTGCTCGGTTACATTTTCCACAGTTGTTAAATATAATTAAACAATACTAATAGTTTACAAAATAAAAAAGTACTGTACAGTTCTGGGTAGTGTTCAACAACAATTCATGCATCTTTCAACTATGATCCAGTCTGTCTTTCAAGCTTTGTTTACTTTGTCCTTTACATGAGGCATCTAAACTTCCACATATTATATATGACTAATTATCCTTTCATCATGTATCCATCCATACCATCTTCCTATATCTCTGATGCCCATTCCCTCTGGGAATTCCCTCAAGGGGTGGCAAGGGCAAAAGTCTCCATTACTGGTAAACTTCAGTGCTGCTTCTTTGTCTTTAGTGCCTAAGCCTTAACAGGCCATTGGCATAATACCAGCTTATGTTCCAACCAAATACTTCTACCTAATGCTCCTGTCTTATGTTTATGTCTACTATTCTATCTATTGCCCCTAATAATTTGCCAAAAGGGAGGGCTAGCGCATAGTGCTCACCACAAGAAAATCTATTTAGGAAGAATGAGGTGCAAGTTCAGTGCTATCATGTGTTGTGTGTGACAAGGAGACTAGAAGCTAGACCTAGCTTCGTCTCTTCGATGTATATCAACTGACTGTTATATTTC
Source organism: Panulirus ornatus (assembly GCF_036320965.1). NCBI lineage: Eukaryota > Metazoa > Arthropoda > Malacostraca > Decapoda > Palinuridae > Panulirus > Panulirus ornatus. The sequence continues at coordinate 38,159,858 of NC_092230.1, forward strand.
TCTCTTGTGTCTCCCCTGATGATGTGATTATTACACGAGTGCACTTGGGAACTTTTCGTGTTTCATTTTCCCCGTGGACTCATAGGAATATCTTGAACACGCGCAAAATTGTGATCCTTTCAGCAGGTTTGGATGGTATTGCAGTGGAATTTATTAAAAAAGGGGGAGACTGTATTATTGACTGGTTGGTAAGGTTATTTAATGTATGTATGACTCATGGTGAGGTGCCTGAGGATTGGCGGAATGCGTGCATAGTGCCATTGTACAAAGGCAAAGGGGATAAGAGTGAGTGCTCAAATTTCAGAGGTATAAGTTTGTTGAGTATTCCTGGTAAATTATATGGGAGGGTATTGATTGAGAGGGTGAAGGCATGTACAGAGCATCAGATTGGGGAAGAGCAGTGTGGTTTCAGAAGTGGTAGAGGATGTGTGGATCAGGTGTTTGCTTTGAAGAATGTATGTGAGAAATACTTAGAAAAGCAAATGGATTTGTATGTAGCATTTATGGATCTGGAGAAGGCATATGATAGAGTTGATAGAGATGCTCTGTGGAAGGTATTAAGAATATATGGTGTGGGAGGCAAGTTGTTAGAAGCAGTGAAAAGTTTTTATCGAGGATGTAAGGCATGTGTACGTGTAGGAAGAGAGGAAAGTGACTGGTTTTCAGTGAATGTAGGTTTGTGGCAGGGGTGTGTGATGTCTCCATGGTTGTTTAATTTGTTTATGGATGGGGTTGTTAGGGAGGTGAATGCAAGAGTTTTGGAAAGAGGGGCAAGTATGAAGTCTGTTGTGGATGAGAGAGCTTGGGAAGTGAGTCAGTTGTTGTTCGCTGATGATACAGCGCTGGTGGCTGATTCATGTGAGAAACTGCAGAAGCTGGTGACTGAGTTTGGTAAAGTGTGTGAAAGAAGAAAGTTAAGAGTAAATGTGAATAAGAGCAAGGTCATTAGGTACAGTAAGGTTGAGGGTCAAGTCAATTGGGAGGTAAGTTTGAATGGAGAAAAACTGGAGGAAGTAAAGTGTTTTAGATATCTGGGAGTGGATCTGGCAGTGGATGGAACCATGGAAGCGGAAGTGGATCATAGGGTGGGGGAGGGGGCGAAAATCCTGGGAGCCTTGAAGAATGTGTGGAAGTTGAGAACATTATCTCGGAAAGCAAAAATGGGTATGTTTGAAGGAATAGTGGTTCCAACAATGTTTTATGGTTGCGAGGCGTGGGCTATGGATAGAGTTGTGCGCAGGAGGGTGGATGTGCTGGAAATGAGATGTTTGAGGACAATGTGTGGTGTGAGGTGGTTTGATCGAGTAAGTAACGTAAGGGTAAGAGAGATGTGTGGAAATAAAAAGAGCGTGGTTGAGAGAGCAGAAGAGGGTGTTTTGAAATGGTTTGGGCACATGGAGAGAATGAGTGAGGAAAGATTGACCAAGAGGATATATGTGTCGGAGGTGGAGGGAACGAGGAGAAGTGGGAGACCAAACTGGAGGTGGAAAGATGGAGTGAAAAAGATTTTGTGTGATCGGGGCCTGAACATGCAGGAGGGTGAAAGGAGGGCAAGGAATAGAGTGAATTGGATCGATGTGGTATACCGGGGTTGACATGCTGTCAGTGGATTGAATCAGGGCATGTGAAGCGTCTGGGGTAAACCATGGAAAGCTGTGTAGGTATGTATATTTGCGTGTGTGGACGTATGTATATACATGTGTATGGGGGGGGGGGGGGGGTGGGGCCATTTCTTTCGTCTGTTTCCTTGCGCTACCTCGCAAACGCAGGAGACAGCGACAAAGTATAAAAAAAAAAAAAAAATATATATATATATATATATATATATATATATATATATATATATATATATATATATATATATATATATGGTATTGCAGTGGAATTTATTAAAAAAAAGGGGATGACTGTGTTGTTGACCGGTTGGTGAGGATATTCAATGTATGTATGGTTCATGGTGAAGTGCCTGAGGATTGGCAGAATGCATGCATAGTGGCATTGTACAAAGGCAAAGGGGATAAAGGTAGGTGTTCAAATTACAGAGGTATAAGTTTATTGAGTATTCCAGGGAAATTGTATGGGAGGGTATTGATTGAGAGGGTGAAGGCATGTACAGAGCATCAGATTGGGGAAGAGCAGTGTGGTTTCAGAAGTGGTAGAGGATGTGTGGATAAGGTATTTCCTTTAAAGAATGTGAGAAAAACCTAGAAAAACAAATTAATTTGTATGTAGCATTTATGGATCTGGAGAAGGCATATGATAGAGTTGATAGAGATGTTCTGTGGAAGGTATTAAGTGTATATGGTGTGGGTGGCAAGTTGCGAGAAGCAGTGAAAAGTTTTTATCGAGGATGTAAGGCATGTGTACGAGTAGGAAGAGAGGAAAGTTACTGGTTCCCAGGGAATGTTGGTGTGCAGCAGGGGTGCATGATGTCTTCATGGTTGTTTAATTTGTTTGTGGATGGGGTTGTTAGGGAGGTGAATGCAAGAGTTTTGGAGAGGGGCTAGTATGCAGTCTATTGTGGATGAAGGGCTTGGGAAGTGAGTCAGTTGTTGTTCACTGATGATACAGCGCTGGTGGCTGATTCAGCAGAGAAACTGCAGAAGCCGGTGACTGAGTTTGGTAAAGTGTGTGAAAGAAGAAAGCTGAGAGTAAATGTGAATAAGAGCAAGGTTATTAGGTACAGTAGGGTTGAGGGACAAGTCAGTTGGGAGGTAAGTGTGAATAGAGAAAAATTGAAGCGAAGTGTTTTGGATATCTGAGAGTGGATTTGGCAGCAGATGGAACCATGAAAGCGGAAGTGAGTCACAGGGTGGTGGAGGAGGTGAAGGTTCTGGGAGCGTTGAAGAATGTGTGGAAGTCGAGAATGTTATATCGGAAAGCAAAAATGGGTATGCTTGAAGGAATAGTGGTTCCAACAATGTTATATGGTTGCGAGGCGTGGGTTATAGATAGGGTTGTGCGGAGGAGGGTGGATGTGTTGGAAATGAGATGTTTGAGGACACTATGTGGTGTGAGGTGGTTTGACTGTGTAAGTAGTGAAAGGGTAAGAGAGATATGTGGTAATATAGAGAGTGTGGTTGAGAGAGCAGAAGAGGGTCTTTTGAAATGGTTTGGTCACATGGAGAGAATGAGTGAGGAAAGGTTGACAAAGGATATATATGTGTCAGAGATGGAGGGAACGAGGAGAAGTGGGAGACCAAATTGGAGGTGGAAAAATGGAGTGAAAAAGATTTTGAGCGATCAGGGCCTGAACATGCAGGAGGGTGACAGGCGTGCAAGCAATAGAGTGAATTGGAATGATGTGGTATACTGGGGTTGAATTGCTGTCAATGGATTGAACCAAGGCATGTGAAGCGCCTGGGGTAAACCATTGAAAGTTTTGTGGGGCCTGAATGTGAAAAGGGAGGTGTGGTCTAGGTGCATTATACATGACAGCTAGAGACTGAGTGTGAACGAATGTGGCCTTTGTTGTCTTTCCCTAGTGCTCCCTCGTGCGCTTGCGGGGGGAGGGGTGTCATTTCATGTGTGGTGGGGTGGCAACGGGAATGAATAGAGGCAGCAAGTATGAATTATGTACATGTGTATATATGTATATGTGTGTGTATATATATGTATACAGTGAAATGTATAGGTATGGATATGTGCGTGTGTGGACATGTATGTATACACGTGTATGTGGGTGGGTTGGGCCATTCTTTCGTCTGTTTTCCTGCACTAACTTGCTAACATGGAAATAAGAAAAATGGCCACATTCATTCACACTCAGTCTCTAGCTGTCATGTGTAATGCACCGAAACCACAGCTCCCTATCCACATCCAGACCTTTTCATGGTTTACCCCAGATGCTTTTTTTTCAAACATATTCGCCATTACTGAAGTAGGTGTTGCGGGAATGTGTGGAAGATGTGGGTAAAAATTACAGTAGGTAGTGAAAGGTGGGTGATTATTATTGCAAATGCAGCTGGCCATGAAAGGAAATATCATGCAAGGCAGGTGTTTTGGAAACAGCTGAGGGAGTAAGTCAGCTGTTTTGATGCACGAAAATGGATATTAGTGATAGATGATTTGAATGTGAAGGTGAACAATGTGGCAGTTGAGGGTATAATTGGGGGGCCTGGGGTATTCAGTATTATAAATGGAAATGGTGAACAACTATTGGAGTTGTGCACCGAAAAAGTACTGATGATTGGGAATACTTAATTATAAAAGGGGGACATACACAAATATATTTATGTGAGTAGGAATGATGGTCACTGGGCATTATTGGAATACATATAACTGATAGGCTTGAAAAAGAGAGACCTTTGGGTGTAAATGTGCTGAGAAGGGAAGGCGGTGGGATGTCTGATCACTATCTTGAGGAGGTGAGAGTGAAGATGTTTTGGAAGAGAAGAAACAATATTGGTGAGAAGAGAGTGGTGAGAGTTAGTGAGCTTGGAAAAGACTTGTGAGAGGAAATACCAGGGAAGATTGAGTGTAACATAACAGAAGGTGAGAGTAAATGAAGCGAGGTGAATGGGAGAGCGAGAGGATGAATTTAGTGAAGCAGCATTGGCATGTGCAAGAGATGCATGTGGCATGCAAAAAGTGGGAGGTCGGAAGATCTGAAAAGGATAGTGAGTGGTGGGATGAAGTAAAATTGCTGGTGAAAGAGAAAAGGGAATTATCTAACTGGGACTTACAAGGAAAAGTGCAAATGATTGGGGGACATATAAGAGAAAGTATGAGGTCAAGGGGAAGGTGCAGGGGATGAAGGCACATAACATCCTCTTACTGTCTGTGAGATGTTTTTTGGTGTCATTAGTGTCAGAGAAAGGTACAGTTTGATGGATTAGTGTGATGAGTCCTCCTTGCCCTTGTCTGTCATATCTTACAGCTGTTCAAGCTATCTATCCATATCTCTAATGCTCGTTCTCTTTGGGAACTCCCACAAGAGGTGGCCATGGCAAAAGAATCTCCATAACTGGTGAACTCCAGTGCTGCTTCTCAGCCTTTTAGTGCCTCACCCTCAGCAAGTCATTGGCAGAGTGCAACTCTAGTGCAGAGTTTCTATAGGGTCCTACTTAATGTTCCTGCCGACTACATCTACCAAATCTTCCAACCTACTTCTACCTAATGCTCACATCTGAATGTTCCAACTTACTACTACCTAATGTTCCTACATAAAACTTCTGTTTATTGCTTCTACTATTATCTATTGCTGTTTAGTTGTAAAGAGGTCAAAAGGCAGATCTGGGTGAGAGTCTGGCTTCTTGGATGAGGGCTATGCAGATGCAGCGTTCTCTGACTTGGTTGAGTATTTCTGTGTTTTTGTTTCTGAAGACACTAGAGATGAGTTGAAATATGTTTAGTTTATTGATGGGGTTCTGTGGAGTAGAATGCTTTGTTTGTGAACAGTGGGAGTGTGCATTTTGTTTATTGTATGTTTGTGCTGGAGGTTAGGGGGGGGTTTGTGATGGGGGTTAAAGGGGACTATTGTCTGAGTGGTTCCTTCATTTCCACTGTTCTGAGTAGCATCTAGTGATACCACTGTGTGCAGTTTTAGCAACTGATGGAGAAGCACTTTTTGATGACCGGCATTTGGCACCGTGAGCAGAGGTGTACTGGTGCTCCTGCACTATGTCAAAGTCACCGACTTACATGAATAATTGGGATACGAAGATCAGACTATCATATCCCGATATGTGGTGAAAATAACACGTGTGAACATGCAAGATACCTGGGTATGACCTATGGTCAAGCACAGTGTCCAGGAAGAGCTTGTGGCTGTGCTTCATGTGGGAGTAGGGACAGTGGGAGAACTTTATGAACTCAGAAAGCTGTCCATGTCCACCAGTATGGACAATAGCACATAAAGTGTTGTGATGCTGTGTGTGTGTCTATGTCCAGAGAATGTAGGACAATTGAGTACTAGTATGTGCTCAGTGTCTTCTTTATGGTAGTTGCATCACAGGCATGAAGGGTCTTGGGAGGTACTGAAATGGTGTTTGTAGTGTTGCAGTAATGGGTTATGTCCAGAGTGTAAATGGGAGAGTGTGGATTGTGTTTGTCTGGCTAGTGTGGTTTTTGGTACATTAAAGTGTAAAACTGAGTTAGGATGTTGACTTTTAAAGCATGATGCACTACTTTAACATGTATTTATTTTGTCAATTTCATATTTGTTTGGGGTGGGGATGTGTGAGTAGAGGTTACTTTAATGTGCAGCAGGGATTACTTTTTTTTCTACCAGGAGGCCAATGGTTAGTTACAGGAGTTTAGTGGGAGGGGTCCAGTACTGTTCAAAACTGAATGCTGAGCAAACTGAGGTGGGACTGTATTCGAGTTACTGAGCTCCACCTGCTATACATTATGCCACAAATGAGAAGTCACCTTTGGTGGGGCCATATCACTGGCAGTATTCTTGTCAAGGAATTTCTCACACCAAGAGTCTCCATTTCCTTTCTACAGGAAGCATTGTTGCCTTAGCCTGCAGGAGCCTTAAGAAAGAGGTCTTAGGTAATACAGGGATTCTCTCATAGAAATTGGTCATGGGGTAACAATAAATACATGTGTATTCTTAAAACCTTCCATAAAGTATCTCTAGCATATGCTTTCTCCAGATCCATTAATGCCACATGAAAATCAATCTGTTTTTCTAAGTATTTCTTAAATACATTCTTTAAAGCAAACACCTGATCCACACATCCTGTACCACTTCTGAAACCACAGGTGTTTACTTTAAAGACTGTGTGAAAAGTACTTAAAAAAAAAAAGTGGATTTATATGAGGTATTTACAGATTTTTTTTATTTATTATAGCAAAAAAGTATAATAAATAAAAATAATTTACAGATGAGGAAAATGCATATGATGGGGTTGATAGAGATGCCTTTTGAAATGTCTTAGGAATATATGATGTGGGAAGAAAGCTGCTAGAAGTAGTGAGGAGTTTATATAAGGTGTAAAGCACGTGTACAAGTAGGAAGAGAGGAGACTGAATAGTTCCAAGTGAAGGTTGGTCCGTGGCAGGGGTGTGTGATGTTACCATGGTTCTTAATCTGTTTCTGGATGGGTTGGTGAGGCAGGTGAATGTGAGAATCTTGGAGAGAGATGCAAGTATGTAGTCTGTAAGGGATATGGGGACCTAGGAAGTCAGTCAGTTGTATTTTTCTGATGATACAGTGCTGGTGGCAGATTCGAGCAAGAAACTACAGAAATTGGAACAATATGGTAGTGTGTGTGAAATGAGGAAGTTGAGAGTAAACAAGAATAAAAGCAAGGTTATTAGTTTCAGCAGGGTTAAAGGACAGGTTACCTGGGGGTGTGAGTTTGAAAAGAGAAAAATGGAAGGAAAAGAAGTGTTTCAATTACCTGGGAGGGGGACATGGCAGTGAATGGAACCATGGAAGCAGAAGCAAGTCATGAGGTGGGTGAGGAGTCGAAGATTTTGGGAGTGCTCAATAAAGTGTGAAAAGAGACTGTTATTTGGGAGGGCAAAAATGGGTATATTTAAAGGTACAGTAGTCCCAACAATAATATATGGATGTGGGGCATGAGCTATATATAAAGCTTTGTGGAGGAAGGTAGATGTGTTGGAAATTAATTGTTTAAATACACTCAGTGGTGTGAGGAAGTTTGATCAAGTAAGAAATGAAAGTGTAGGAGAGGTATATGGTACTAAAAAAGAAGTGTGGTTGAAAGAGTTGATGAGGGTGTGCTGAAATGGTATGGACAAATGGAGAGAATGAGTGGGGAAAGGTTGACAAAATAATATACATGACAGAAGTGGAGGGAACAAGGAGAACAGGGGGACCAACTTGAAGATAGAAAGGTGAGGTGAAAAAGATATTGAGTGATCAGGGCCTGAACATGAAGGAGGGTGAATGGCATGCATGTGATAGGGTGAATAAGAATGATGTGGTATACAGGGGTTGACATGCTGTCACTGGATAGAACCAGGGCATGTGAAGCATCTGGGTTAAACCATACAAAGGTCTATGGGGCCTGGTTGTGGAAATGTTTTAGTGCATTACACAAGACAGCAAGAGAATGGAAGTGAGCAAATGTGGCCTTTCTTCATCTGTTCCTGGTCCTACCTCACTACTGCAGGAAACGACAATAAATATGAAAATAAAAATTATTTCATTTATGTATTATACTTTGTTGCTGTCTCCTGCGTTAGCGAGGTAGCGCAATGAAACAGACGAAAGAATGGCCTAACCCACCCACATACACATGTATATACATACACATCCACGCATGCACATATACATATCTATACATTTCAATGTATACATATATATACATACACAGACATTTACATAAAAACACATGTACATAATTCATACTCGCTGCCTTTATTCATTCACGTTGCCAACCCGCCACACATGAAATGACAACCCCCTCCCCCCGTATGCGTGCCAGGTAGCGCAAGGAAAAGAAAACAAAGGCCACATTCGTTCACACTCAATCTCTAGCTGTCATGTAATAATGCACCGAAACCACAGCTCCCTTTCCACATCCAGGACCCACAGAACTTTTCATGGTTTACCCCAGATGCTTCACATGCCCTGGTTCAATCTATTGACAGCACATCGACCCCGGGATACCACATCGTTCCAATTCACTCTATTCCTTGCACACCTTTCACCCTCCTGCACGTTCAGGCCCCGATTGCTCAAAATCTTTTTCACTCCATCTTTCTATCTCCAATTTGGTCTCCCACTTCTGGTTCCCTCCACCTCTGACACATATATCCTATTTGTCAATCTTTCCTCACTCATTCTCTCCATGTGACCAAACCATTTCAAAACACCCTCTTCTGCTCTCTCAACCACACTCTTTTTATTACCACACATCTCTCTTACCCTTTCATTACTTACTCGATCAAACCACCTCACACCACATATTGTCCTCAAACATCTCATTTCCAACACATCCACCCTCCTCTGTACAGCCATATCTATAGCCCATGCCTTGCAACATATGAAACTGTTGGAAATGTTATTCCTTCAAACATACCCATTTTTGGTCTGAGATAATGTTCACTCTTATGTATATATATATATCATCTTTATCATTATTGCATTTTATTAATAAACAACAACAGGACCCTTTTCATGGGGCTCCTGGAGCTTCATGGCTGTGTTACAATCAGTAACAAGGGCATCACAGACTCTTTGTAGTGAATAGATCTTTGACAGCACTGAACTCCTTTTCATTCTCTGACACATCCTCACCAAATGTGACCTACAGTCTGTTGATAACATACGCAAATATTCTACACTCAACATAGAAGAATACTACCTTCATCAGTCTGATTCAATACAGAGAAAAGAAGGCCATATATGAAAAGACAGTCTGAAAAGGATGAGAAACAAAAAGAAATGATGAATGATTACAGAACTAATGAAGGGTGCTGTATAAAAGCAGCATTACCATTCTACAAATAATCTCATCAATACATATCATCTGTTATAAGTGAAAGACATATGTCTGAAGCAATGTCTCTAGTTTAAGATGCATGAAGGAACAGTAAATCAAATAGTGTCTGAGTCTCCTGGTGGATAATGAAGCACATCTTGTATCCAATAAAACCTGTGCAAGAATATGTGCAGCTGATCCCAATAAGGTTGTGTGCAGTAGTTCCAACAGGCAAAATATTACAAAGATTACTATCCTCGTTTCTTACACCATATCGGGAAGGGACAAGCAAAATATGAAGTTGGGCACAGACTTATATTGCCGCTGGCACTTTCTTGACCCAGTGACGTTTCTGCTCTTGTTGTTTACATTGCTGCGCTACTTTCTTCTGCTGCCGTACGCAATTAGCTGCTGAGCCTGAGGTGGAGGGACACACTCAAAATACAAGGAATTAAATTTCTATACTGCCAATTGGTTCACTTTCTCTTATATGAATGCATGTGGATGAGGGAATTATAAACAAATGAATCTTCTCTTCCATGGAAAAGGCAATCACATTAAAATGCCATAATGCAAAATAATAAAAATCATCTCATGATTAATAACCAACACACTGTTATCAATGTAAATCACCTATAATGTGTAAGAAATAAGATTCTTTGGGAATTTGCAATTCAAAATTAAATTCTATTGCTTTTTCTAAAGATACACTACTCAGATCATGAGACAAAGATAAAAAAAAAGCATATCTAGTGAATTTTACTCTCTTTACTTCACACTGGTAATTATGATCTTATCAAACTTCATGACTAAATATCATATGCTTTATTCCACTAACATGAAGAAACAAAGATTCTTGATATTTTTCACCAATTCATAATTGCCTTGTCTCAAAACTGATATGTGCATAGCCTGCAAAAAACATTCTCCTCTATATTGCTCAGATTATGTATGTTATCTCTATCAAAAGATTTGCCTTTCTACACTATCTATGTAAATCCATCATGATAGCAACTATATTTAGTTTATACTATCTTAGGACTCCATTCTGTCCTTCTCATTTTGTGTGTCATCATTCCAGTGAATGCAACTTTTCTTATTTCATAACAGTAACACAAATACTATCCATCTGCATCTAAATCAAGCAAGCTATCTACAACAGTTTCATTAAGATTTAATATGCAGAATTTGTATAAAATGGATATCAGTATCTTCTCACATTCACAGGTCAAGATCTACTGACAATGCCAAATATTCCCATAAAGATATTGCAATACTGGCTCCTTGTTATTCAACTTTTTTAATATATCACCATTACATACACACAACTAATTCAGTCTATTCTCTTTCAGATGCCTATAATGGCTGAAGAAAATGCCCAGTACAAATTAATTCCATATATTTATGATTTAGTGTTATTACAAGCCTATCTAAACTAGTCTTACTCAAACCCTTTACGTAAAGAGCATTACCATATAAATTCTTTTCATGTCTTCAACTTATAATCTCATATGAACTAACCATCAATATGGGTTTTACATATTTATATAGGAAGCTGTGGTTTTGGTGCATTACACATGACAGCTAGACACTGAGTGTGAATGAATGTGGCCTCTTTTGTCTGTTTCCCTGGCACTAACACACTGAAGCAGGGGGTAGAGATGCAGTTCCCTGTGGGTGGGGTGGAGCCAGGAATGGGTGAAGGCAAGCAAGTATGAATATGTACATGTGTATATATGTATATGTCTGTGTATTCCTATGAGTTCATTGGGAAAATGAAACACGAAAGTTCTGAAGTGCACCTTCGTGTAATAATCACATCATCAGGGGAGACACAAGAGAGAAATATGAGAGTCAGTTGATATACAAGGAAGAGGCGTAGCTAGGACGCCATTTGGTAAACATTCGATTATTTACCAAATGGCGTCCATGCTACATCTCTTCGTTGCATATCAACTGACTGTTATATTTCTCTCTTGTGTCTCCCCTGATGATGTGATTACTACACGAAAGTGCACTTGGAAACTTATTATGTTTCATTTTTCACATGGAATCATAGGAATATACTTGATCACTAGCAAAATTTTGATCCTTTCCACCATGTCTGTGTATGTGTATATATATATGTGAATATGTTGTTATGTATATGTATATGTAGGCATATGTGCATATATGGGCATTTCTAATGTTTATGTATATATGTATATATATATATATATATATATATATATATATATATATATATATATATATATTTTTTTTATACTTTGTCGCTGTCTCCCGCGTTTGCGAGGTAGCGCAAGGAAACAGACGAAAGAAATGGCCCAACCCCCCCCCATACACATGTATATACATACGTCCACACACGCAAATATACATACCTACACAGCTTTCCATGGTTTACCCCAGACGCTTCACATGCCTTGATTCAATCCACTGACAGCACGTCAACCCCGGTATACCACATCGCTCCAATTCACTCTATTCCTTGCCCTCCTTTCACCCTCCTGCATGTTCAGGCCCCGATCACACAAAATCTTTCTCACTCCATCTTTCCACCTCCAATTTGGTCTCCCTCTTCTCCTTGTTCCCTCCACCTTCGACACATATATCCTCTTGGTCAATCTTTCCTCACTCATTCTCTCCATGTGCCCAAACCACTTCAAAACACCCTCTTCTGCTCTCTCAACCATGCTCTTTTTATTTCCACACATCTCTCTTACCCTTACGTTACTCACTCGATCAAACCACCTCACACCACACATTGTCCTCAAACATCTCATTTCCAGCACATCCATCCTCCTGCGCACAACTCTATCCATAGCCCACGCCTCGCAACCATACAACATTGTTGGAACCACTATTCCTTCAAACATACCCATTTTTGCTTTCCGAGATAATGTTCTCGACTTCCACACATTCTTCAAGGCCCCCAGAATTTTCGCCCCCTCCCCCACCCTATGATCCACTTCCGCTTCCATGGTTCCATCCGCTGCCAGATCCACTCCCAGATATCTAAAACACTTTACTTCCTCCAGTTTTTCTCCATTCAAACACACCTCCCAATTGACTTGACCCTCAACCCTACTGTACCTAATAACCTTGCTCTTATTCACATTTACTCTTAACTTTCCTCTTCCACACACTTTACCAAACTCAGTCACCAGCTTCTGCAGTTTCTCACATGAATCAGCCACCAGCGCTGTATCATCAGCGAACAACAACTGACTCACTTCCCAAGCTCTCTCATCCCCAACAGACTTCATACTTGCCCCTCTTTCCAAAACTCTTGCATTTACCTCCCTAACAACCCCATCCATAAACAAATTAAACAACCATGGAGACATCACACACCCCTGCCGCAAACCTACATTCACTGAGAACCAATCACTTTCCTCTCTTCCTACACGTACACATGCCTTACATCCTCGATAAAAACTTTTCACTGCTTCTAACAACTTTCCTCCCACACCATATATTCTTAATACCTTCCACAGAGCATCTCTATCAACTCTATCATATGCCTTCTCCAGATCCATAAATGCTACATACAAATCCATTTGCTTTTCTAAGTATTTCTCACATACATTCTTCAAAGCAAACACCTGATCCACACATCCTCTACCACTTCTGAAACCACACTGCTCTTCCCCAATCTGATGCTCTGTACATGCCTTCACCCTCTCAATCAATACCCTCCCATATAATTTTTGATAATTTATGATAATTTATGATACAGCGCTGGTGGTTGATTTGGGTGAGAAATTGCTAAAGCTGGTGACTGAGTTTGGTATAGTGTGTGAAAGAAGAAAGCTGAGAGTAAATGTGAATAAGAGCAAGGTTATTAGGTACGGTAGGGTTGAGGGACAAGTTAATTGGGAAGTAAGTTTGAATGGAGAAAAATTGGAGGAAGTGAAGTGTTTTAGATATCTGGGAGTGGATTTGGCAGCGGATGGAACCATGGAAGTGTAAGTGAATCATAGGGTAGGGGAGTGGGCGAAAGTTCTGGGAGCATTGAAAAATGTGTGGAAGTCGAGAACGTTATCTTGGAAAGCAAAAATGGGTATGTTTAAAGAAATAGTGGTTCCAAGAATGTTATATGGTTGTGAGGCGTGGGCTATAGATAGAGTTGTGCGGAGGAGGGTGGATATGCTGGAAATGAGATGTTTGAGAACAATATGTGGCGTGAGGCGGTTTGATCGAGTAAGTAATGAGAGGGTAAGAGAGATGTGTGGTAATATAAAGAGTGTAGTTGAGATAGCAGAAGAGGGTGTTTTGAAATGGTTTGGTCACATAGAGAGAACGAGTGAGGAAAGATTGACAATGTGGATATATGTGTCAGAGGTGGAGGGAACGAGGAGAAGTGGGAGACCAAATTGGAGGTGGAAAGATGGAGTGAAAAAGATTCTGAGTGATTGGGGCCTGAACATCCAGATTTTGGGCAACCCTGTGTAGTTGCCCTTAATATTTCCACAACTTTAGACAGGTTGTGGCATCAGGGGTCTTGTCTCCAAGTTTCTTTCTTTTGGCTTGACTCCCTCACTTTGCTCCCTCATATCGAGTTTCCTCTGAGGCTGATCTATCTCCGTTATTGTTGATAGATCAGTCTCTCCCCATTTCTCCATCAACAGTGGTGTCTCTCAAGGTTCTCTCTTTGAGGCATATGAAATCTACTTCTAAAACCCAGTTTTTGTCCACCTATCATAAATTCTTCACATCTCTCCTCTCTTCTTTGAAGAATCTGTAATTCCACCTTTTGATTCAAAGAACATACTTGGTAATACCTTAAAATCTGTACTATCTTGGAAATCCTACATTACAGAAATAGTTAAGTCTGCCCCTAAGAAACTAGGAGTCCTGTTTGAATGGTGAAATATCTTTCCTTCAGAACAGTTACTCCCTTTACACTAAGGATTTATCCATCCTTGTATGTAAAACTGCACTCAAATCTAGGATGATTCTAGCTCTGCATCCTTACTTGATGGAGTGGAGCTGAAAGCAGTCTGACTTATCAACTCTCCTGGTTGTTTGTGCTGCCCCAAACATTAGCTACAGCACACAATTCTTGGCAAGCTCCTGCATCACATGATTGTTATGTGGCTGTTAGCAAATCAAGGGAGGGTCATTTTAGTAACTGTTTCTTTCCCAACACCTTAGAGCTCTGGAACCCTGCACCCTCTCTTGTCTTTCCCAATATGAATAAGATGACACTTTTTAAAAGACAGGTTTTTCTCTTCTTCCAAAGACTGTAAACACTTTTCCTTGCCTTTTTTTCCCCCTTTCATCAGCCTCTTTACATTTCAATTAAGGCCCAGCCTTGATGTAGACTTTTGTCCATGACACACACACACACACACACACCAAAAAAAAAAAAAAAAAAATTACAAACAAAATAACACAACAAACCAAATCATCCCTGAGGAACATTCAGAAATAATCTACCAGAATTAAAATTGGACTTAAAAATGAATAGGTGTAAGTTAACTGTGTTAAGCTGAAATGAATATCCATTACAAAATACAAATAGAAGCAATATTCACCCTATGTTTGAGCCAACTCTTTACTGAATCAAAACAAATAATTTCCATATTCACCATTCTAATGGGCAATGATTTACAGTAGAAGTACAAATGTCCAATGAGTAACTGCTTCTATGAAGGCTTAATCAATTAATACAAATCTTAAGAGCAACAAATTCCTTTTGTATCGTTTTAAAAGTAAAACAACTTCTAAACAAAGGAATGAGCTATATGCAGCATATTCTACACCTGAAAGTAAGTGTTATAAACCTGTGCTGCTGTGCATATAGATGTCATTGTATTATTCTTCCTGAATTATGTAAAATAAATGCACCATCTCAGACAATCATATTTACATATCAGATATTTACACTCAATTATTTACACTGGTATCCTTTTAAACAGGTTAGGAGGAATACTCATATGGTTAATACACACAAAGCAATGTCAGTACCATAATACCTGTGGATACAGCACACATTTCATTCCAAATAAGAACTTACAGCTCAAGTATTAATTTCACTGTTTAGAGAAAAAGCTATAATGCTCCACAAAAGAGTAACTCAATGGTTTCATTAATATTCTCTACTGTAAGTAATAAATGTACTAAACTTATCTATTATGGTGCATTTCATGCATAGTAAAAACTGTACAAACAAGATGTGGAAAACATGCTTTAAGTACTTCTAGACAAGAATAAATTAGCCGAAAAATATCTCCTTTTTGATCACTTATGAAGAAACTTAATAACTAGAAATAATTTTGTTGAGTAAGTGCAGGCCATCTCTCATAATGTTTTCGGTACTTTATCTCCTTCCTCCATCAAAAGCTCATAACTTATGATTTGGGCTACCTTTATTTCTTTTCCATTTACCAATTTTACCAAAGTATTTGCATGCCATCATCATAATATATTCTTTTGGGGTTTAAAATCCTAGATGCCATGTTTGTAATCATATCTTATGGCTTACTCTGGATAAAAGTTTGTGTTCTTTTCCCTTCTCTCCTAAATCTAGCTCCCTATGAGGCTTGAATATATGTGGTGTAGATAACTCTTCTGGTAAAACTAGTAATGAGAAAATAAATTCAATGAAATAAATGAACAATCTGTAGGAAATATCATTATTTTTTTTTTCTATTATACTTTGTCGCTGTCTCCCGCGTTTGCGAGGTAGCGCAAGGAAACAGACGAAAGAAATGGCCCAACCCCCCCCCATACACATGTATATACATACGTCCACACACGCAAATATACATACCTACACAGCCTTCCACGGTTCACCCCAGACGCCTCACATGCCCTGCTTCAATCCACTGACAGCACGTCAACCCCGGTATACCACATCGCTCCAACTCACTCTATTCCTTGCCCTCCTTTCACCCTCCTGCATGTTCAGGCCCCGATCACACAAAATCTTTTTCACTCCATCTTTCCACCTCCAATTTGGTCTCCCTCTTCTCCTTGTTCCCTCCACCTCCGACACATATATCCTCTTGGTCAATCTTTCCTCACTCATCCTCTCCATGTGCCCAAACCACTTCAAAACACCCTCTTCTGCTCTCTCAACCACGCTCTTTTTATTTCCACACATCTCTCTTACCCTTACGTTACTCACTCGATCAAACCACCTCACACCACACATTGTCCTCAAACATCTCATTTCCAGCACATCCATCCTCCTGCGCACAACTCTATCCATAGCCCACGCCTCGCAACCATACAACATTGTTGGAACCACTATTCCTTCAAACATACCCATTTTTGCTTTCCGAGATAATGTTCTCGACTTCCACACATTCTTCAAGGCCCCCAGGATTTTCGCCCCCTCCCCCACCCTATGATCCACTTCCGCTTCCATGGTTCCATCCGCTGCCAGATCCACTCCCAGATATCTAAAACACTTCACTTCCTCCAGTTTTTCTCCATTCAAACTCACCTCCCAATTGACTTGACCCTCAACCCTACTGTACCTAATAACCTTGCTCTTATTCACATTTACTCTTAACTTTCTTCTTCCACACACTTTACCAAACTCAGTCACCAGCTTCTGCAGTTTCTCACATGAATCAGCCACCAGTGCTGTATCATCAGCGAACAACAACTGACTCACTTCCCAAGCTCTCTCATCCCCAACAGACTTCATACTTGCCCCTCTTTCCAAAACTCTTGCATTTACCTCCCTAACAACCCCATCCATGAACAAATTAAACAACCATGGAGACATCACACACCCCTGCCGCAAACCTACATTCACTGAGAACCAATCACTTTCTTCCTCATACCTGTCTATAAACATTAAAGCTAAGATAATCTGTCTCACACATGCAGCTAAGGCTTATGAAGAATAGGATGATAATTTGCATTATGAGATACTTAAAATTTAAACCAAATGGTAACCAACATTCTCTTTAATATATGCATTTTTGTTATAAAAGATCTATCAAAGTATCATACAGAAGAAAGCTCAATCACTTTTACATCTAAAATATCTAATAACTTCAGAAGCCAGCATACAGAATTTTCAATCCCTCGTCACTTCTTTTACAAGAAGGGACCCATGCTTGATTTTCATTATAATCACTCTGGAGCAGTGACAAGTCTATAAATATGTGATAAAACATTCATAAGAAAACTACCAAAAAAGCTAGCTACAAAGTAAAGCTGATTTAAATGTGAAATCTTTCTCTCATTTTCTTTCATACTTGCTTGCCGTTTCTGACACTAGCATGGTAGTCCCAGAAATGAACAGGGAAAAAGCCTTATCTGCTCAAACCCATTCTCTTGCTGTCATGTACAATACAGCCTCTTATCTACAACTAGGCCCCACAAACTTTTCTGTGGTTCCTAGCTGCTTCATATGCCTTGGTTCAATCCAGTGACATTAAGTCAACCCCAGTATACCACGTCCACCAGTTCACTTTACCTTATGGGCACTTTTCACCCTCCTTCATGTTCAGGACCGAAGCACTCAAAATCTTATGAGGGCTACCCTTCCATCACCATTTTGGTGTCCCCCTTCTCCTAGTCTCCTCCACTTCTGACACATATATCCTCTTTGTTAACCAATCCTCACCAATTCTCTCCATATGTCCAAACTATTTCCGCACATCCTCTTCAGCTCTCTCTCTGTATCTCTTTATTATGCCACCTCTTTCTCCTCCCCTGTCATTACTTAATCAACTCTCCTTACACATCATACTGTCCTCATAAAAATTTCATTTCCAACATATCCAACCTCTTATTTACATTTTGCCAAAGGCCCATGCCTTGCTTTCATACAGCACTGATGGGACTACTAAACCATCAAACGTATCCATCTTTGCCATCAGTGACCTCTCTTTGCACACATACCTCACTGTACCCAGGACCTTTACCCCCCCTCACCCATCCTATAGTTACTTCACCTCCCATGATTCCTGTCTACTATAAGCACATTGTCCCCCATGCACCACATTTCTAAATTTCACTCTATCATGTGCATACCTTTCACCTTCCTGCATTTTTGGGCCCTCAGCACTCAAAATCTTTTTCACTTCAACCTTCCATCTCCAATTTGGTCTTCCTCTTCTCCTGGTTCCCTCCAATTCTGACATATATATATATATATATATATATATATATATATATATATATATATATATATATATATATATATATATATATATATATATATGTAGCATTTATGGATCTGGAGAAGGCATATGATAGAGTTGATAGAGATGCTCTGTGGAAGGTATTAAGAATATATGGTGTGGGAGGCAAGTTGGTAGAAGCAGTGAAAAGTTTTTATCGAGGATGTAAGGCATGTGTACGTGTAGGAAGAGAGGAAAGTGATTGGTTCTCAGTGAATGTAGGTTTGCGGCAGGGGTGTGTGATGTCTCCATGGTTGTTTAATTTGTTTATGGATGGGGTTGTTAGGGAGGTGAATGCAAGAGTTTTGGAAAGAGGAGCAAGTATGAAGTCTGTTGGGGATGAGAGAGCTTGGGAAGTGAGTCAGTTGTTGTTCGCTGATGATACAGCGCTGGTGGCTGATTCATGTGAAAAACTGCAGAAGCTGGTGACTGAGTTTGGTAAAGTGTGTGAAAGAAGAAAGTTAAGAGTAAATGTGAATAAGAGCAAGGTTATTAGGTACAGTAGGGTTGAGGGTCAAGTCAATTGGGAGGTGAGTTTGAATGGAGAAAAACTGGAGGAAGTGAAGTGTTTTAGATATCTGGGAGTGGATCTGGCAGCGGATGGAACCATGGAAGCGGAAGTGGATCATAGGGTGGGGGAGGGGGCGAAAATTCTGGGGGCCTTGAAGAATGTGTGGAAGTCGAGAACATTATCTCGGAAAGCAAAAATGGGTATGTTTGAAGGAATAGTGGTTCCAACAATGTTGTATGGTTGCGAGGCGTGGGCTATGGATAGAGTGGTGCGCAGGAGGATGGATGTGCTGGAAATGAGATGTTTAAGGACAATGTGTGGTGTGAGGTGGTTTGATCGAGTGAGTAACGTAAGGGTAAGAGAGATGTGTGGAAATAAAAAGAGCATGGTTGAGAGAGCAGAAGAGGGTGTTTTGAAGTGGTTTGGGCACATGGAGAGAATGAGTGAGGAAAGATTGACCAAGAGGATATATGTGTCGGAGGTGGAGGGAACGAGGAGAAGAGGGAGACCAAATTGGAGGTGGAAAGATGGAGTGAAAAAGATTTTGTGTGATCGGGGCCTGAACATGCAGGAGGGTGAAAGGAGGGCAAGGAATAGAGTGAATTGGAGCGATGTGGTATACCGGGGTTGACGTGCTGTCAGTGGATTGAATCAGGGCATGTGAAGCGTCTGGGGTAAACCATGGAAAGCTGTGTAGGTATGTATATTTGCGTGTGTGGATGTATGTATATACATGTGTATGGGGGGGGTTGGGCCATTTCTTTCGTCTGTTTCCTTGCGCTACCTCGCAAACGCGGGAAACAGCGACAAAGTATAAAAAAAAAAAAAAAATATATATATATATATATTATCCCTGGGGATAGGGGATTAAGAATACTTCCCACGTATTCCCTGCGTGTCGTAGAAGGCGACTAAAAGGGGAGGGAGCGGGGGGGGGGGGGGATCCTCCCCTCTCGTTTTTTTTTCTTTTTTTTTCTTTTTTTTTTTTAATTTTCCAAAAGAAGGAACAGAGGGGGCCAGGAGGATATTCCAAAAAAGGCCCAGTCCTCTGTTCTTAACGCTACCTCGCTAACGCGGGAAATGGCGAATAGTTTAAAAGAAAGAAAAAGAATATATATATATATATATATATATGTGGTGTGAGGTGGTTTGATCGAGTGAGTAACGTAAGGGTGAGAGATGTGTGGAAATAAAAAGAGCGTGGTTGAGAGAGCAGAAGAGGGTGTTTTGAAATGGTTTGGGCACATGGAGAGAATGAGTGAGGAAAGATTGACCAAGAGGATATATGTGTCGGAGGTGGAGGGAACGAGGAGAAGAGGGAGACCAAATTGGAGGTGGAAAGATGGAGTGAAAAAGATTTTGTGTGATCGGGGCCTGAACATGCAGGAGGGTGAAAGGAGGGCAAGGAATAGAGTGAATTGGAGCGATGTGGTATACAGGGGTTGACGTGCTGTCAGTGGAGTGAATCAAGGCATGTGAAGCGTCTGGGGTAAACCATGGAAAGCTGTGTAGGTATGTATATTTGCGTGTGTGGACGTGTGTATGTACATGTGTATGGGGGGGGGGCCATTTCTTTCGTCTGTTTCCTTGCGCTACCTCGCAAACGCGGGAGACAGCGACAAAGTATAAAAAAAAAAAAAAAAAAAAAAAAAAAAATATATATATATATATATATATATATATATATATCCTCTTTGTCAAACTCTTCTCACTCATTTAGTCATGTCCAAACCATTTCATGTCTCTCAACCACACTCTACTTACTTGATACCAAACCTTTCTTTCACCCTTTCATTACTTACTAACTTGTTTCCAAAAATGAATCCTCCTCCACACATTCTCGTCTAGATAATATTCCTTGCATCCAAACAACATCATTTGGACTGCTATACCTTCTGCTATACTGTAACCATTTTTTCCCTCCCAAATAATGACCTCTCTCTCTCCACATACTCCTCAATGTTCTCAGAACCATTAGCCCCTCACCCACCTTATGAGTGATTTCTGCTTCCATGGTTACATTTGCTGTCATGTACACTCCCAGGTATCTAAAACACTTCACTTACCTAAATTTTCTTCACTCCAGCTCAACACTCAAACTAACCTGTCCCTCTGCACTGTTAAACCTAATGATCTTGATTTTACTCAATTTACTCATACACATCCAAACTCAAACACCACCTTCTGCAGTTTCTCAATTGAATCTGACAACAGTGGTGTGTCATCAGCAAACATCAAGTAACTCACTTTCCAGGCCCTTTTACCTCCAACAGACTGCATATTAACCCCTCTCTCCAAGACCCTTGTATTTCCCTCCACACCATCCCCTTCATAAACAAGTTAAACAGCCATGGTGACATCACACACCCCTGTCACAGATCAACTTCACTTGGAACTACTCACCCTCCTCTCTACATACACATCCTCTAACACTCCTGGGACCATAATGTTCCTCTAAAATCTGATGCTCAATACATGTTTTCACCGCCTAATCACTGCTTTCCCATACAACTTACCAGGTACACACAACAAAATTAACTCTAGTCTGTGCGTGCCTTTCACCCTCCTGTATGTTCGGACCTGATCACTGAAAATCTTTTTTCACTCAATCCCTCCATCTCCAATTTAGTTTCCCTCTTCTCCTTGTTACCTCCACTTCTGACACATAAATCCTCTCTGTCAATCTTTCCTCACTCATTCTCTGCAAATGTCCAAACCATTTCAACACACCCTTTTTTGCTCTCTCAACCACACTTTTTTTATTACCACACATCCCTCTTACTCTTTCATTGCTAACTTCATCAAACCACAGTACACCACATATTATCCTCAAACATTTAATTTCCAACACATCCACCCTCCTCTGAACAACCCTATCTATAGCCATATCTCACATCCATATAATACTGCTGGGAGTACTATTCCTTCAAGCATACTAATGTTTGCCCTCCCACACAATGATCTTTCCTTCCACCACACATTTTCAGCATTCCCAGAACCTTCGCCCCCCACCCTATGAAACACTTCCATTCGCTGCAAAGTCCACTCCCATATATCTAAAAAATATGTCAAATATAGATTAAATTTTTTTTGGTGGAAAACTGACAGTTTTTAGGGAACCCCAAGGAAATGAATTATACAGCAAAAAAGTTAATACTGGCTTCGGTCATAAGGATATAAGAATCATCTAACTGTGCCATTGAATTCCCAACAAAAAGTCAACCTTCCAAAAGAAAATATGCTAACGAAAAGGCTAATTACTGATTGTAAAGTATGGTCCTGCTTATTATGAAAAATCTGCTCTTCATAATAATATTAATTTCGAGGGACTTCAAAAACTTGCTAAAAAAACTGATATAAATGTTACATTCAAATACACAAATTTCATGAGGAATATGTTCATCAGAAACATACCCAGGGATACAAGTGAAACAGTTGTATAAATATTACCTTACACAGAATGTCCAAAGAAAGGAAATGTCAGATAAAAAGGGAGAGACTTAAACAAGTTGATGAACATAAGTGAGACACTGGAGTTGGAAATGGGAAAGGCCCTGCTTCTTGTGATGATACTTTAATCACATGAATTACTGCAAATGCACTTTTTAAATCTGGTCATTGTCTGAAGAGAAGTGTTGTTAAATCTACAATAAGATCCTTGAAAAATTTCAGTTTATCAGACAGTTCTCCCTCAATAGAACAATTGAAACATGGTTATAAATGTGGTAAAATTACCAGGGGAAACAAGAAAGATGCCCACCATCCCATCTGGTCAAGGCTTTAAACCTTTCAGGTCAGGTCACAGTAGGTTGAGCAGGGTAGCATTCTATGGTCACATGTCAGTCAGGTACAAAGGTCATCGGAGCATTATACATGTCCCCCCCCCTCTATCTTTGTTAGCACCAAATGAAAAAAGCCATGACTGGCTGAGATTGAATTGGAACAATAATAATTCGAGACTGTTCCTCATACACAACTTACGGGTACCACTGCAAATCATTAACACAGGAAGCAAGAAACAATGAAGGCACTTACTACTTAGAAACCTTAACTGAAAAATAAACATGTTACTCACCGTACTGCAATTTAGTTTTCAGTGAAATTTGTCAGTCTTCGATCTTACACCACACTTGTGCTAATCAAAGCTGTCACCAAAGAAATCCATATCAAAAGCAACATATTGCAAAAGGCTATTAAGCTTGGTGACCAAACCCTCCTGTTGTTGTTATTGCTATTCAGCTGTAACTTTAAGGGTAGAGGATCCCTAACACAATGGTAAGGAGCCAGTTCTGAAGCAAACCTCATGAACAGAAGACTTAACAGCTCATATAAATGACAGAGAAGAAACGAAGTTATTCAGCTAAATGTTGTATATGATTTGACTGATTTTACACTTATCCAAGCATTATTAAACATTTGCACAAGGTCTCACCACTTAATTTATGCTTCACTATCTATGTAGATCTCCAAGGGATCATACATTCTCATACTTTTGATGACATGCACCTACCTTTAAGAAAGGAAGCAAAACCACTGTCTAGCAGTGGGTTGGCCACTTTGAAGGAAAGTCTTAATTATCTGTATAAAAGCTGAATGACCAATTGGCCTGTTTTGTAAAAAGATGAAAAATAAGACATTAATGTGATGGAACCAGGTTGGTGGCATTATAGTTGGATATCTTTGGAAAATTCCTAAAAGATTTTCGAAGTATTTTAGCTTGCATTAGACCCTCTCCTGGGCCACAAGATATTAACTTCTTTGGCCATTATATCCTAGAAAACACAAAATTATTCACCTAAAAAAAAGGTTAATTATTACTTGTGCATCAGATCAACCTTTATCAGATATACCTCCTTTGCACTCAAAGTAAGGTGTCAAATGTGCAAAATATCTAAAGTAAAAATAATATCCCCTACAATAACTGGTAAAACAAGATTTTACAATAATTATCTTTTCATATGTCTGTTTTACATGTTAAAGCTGTATGGATGGCATCCTTAGTTCCTTCATTTGTGTAGCAACTGAAGGGGAAAAGTTCACACGTTAAACTATGTTTCTAAATATTTATAATTTTTTTTGTTGGTTCTATCCTTAATCATATGGTGTGCGCCAAACAGTTTATTTTTAACTTTTGTTAAGTCTCAAGTTTCTGTGCATCATCAAACATCAGGGTTTACTTACCAAAGAAACTAAGCATGACTGGCAAAAATATAAGACCATGTGCTGCACCAAAAAGTACGATGGCCAGGTACATGCGGAAATAAAAGACTTTGAAGATTTTGGAGTGTGCAAAGGCTAGAACAATGATACCTCCGAACTTTGTGAATGTGATGCCAGACAGGACCTAATGAGAAGCAAGAATAGTTAGATATTAACATTCCCCTTAAGTGTTCCATTTGAAAATAAAATCATCTTAAAGAATTATTAACTTATGAATAACCTTAATTATTAGAGAAACAATCTTTATCATTATATATTCCTTAATTTTTTTTTTTTTTTTTTTTTTTGCTGTCTCCCGCGTTTGCGAGGTAGCGCAAGGAAACAGACGAAAAAAATGGCCCAACCCACCCCCATACACATGTATATACATACGTCCACACACGCAAATATACATACCTACACAGCTTTCCATGGTTTACCCCAGACGCTTCACATGCCCTGATTCAATCCACTGACAGCACGTCAACCCCGGTATACCACATCGCTCCAATTCACTCTATTCCTTGCCCTCCTTTCACCCTCCTGCATGTTCAGGCCCCTATCACACAAAATCTTTTTCACTCCATCTTTCCACCTCCAATTTGGTCTCCCTCTTCTCCTCGTTCCCTCCACCTCCGACACATATATCCTCTTGGTCAATCTTTCCTCACTCATTCTCTCCATGTGCCCAAACCATTTCAAAACACCCTCTTCTGCTCTCTCAACCACGCTCTTTTTATTTCCACACATCTCTCTTATCCTTACGTTACTTACTCGATCAAACCACCTCACACCACACATTGTCCTCAAACATCTCATTTCCAGCACATCCATCCTCCTGCGCACCACTCTATCCATAGCCCACGCCTCACAACCATACAACATTGTTGGAACCACTATTCCTTCAAACATACCCATTTTTGCTTTCCGAGATAATGTTCTCGACTTCCACACATTCTTCAAGGCTCCCAGAATTTTTGCCCCCTCCCCCACCCTATGATCCACTTCCGCTTCCATGGTTCCATCCGCTGCCAGATCCACTCCCAGATATCTAAAACACTTCACTTCCTCCAGTTTTACTCCATTCAAACTCACCTCCCAATTGACTTGACCCTCAACCCTACTGTACCTAGTAACCTTGCTCTTATTCACATTTACTTTTAACTTTCTTCTTTCACACACTTTACCAAACCCAGTCACCAGCTTCTGCAGTTTCTCACATGAATCAGCCACCAGCGCTGTATCATCAGCGAACAACAACTGACTCACTTCCCAAGCTCTCTCATCCCCAACAGACTTCATACTTGCCCCTCTTTCCAAAACTCTCGCATTCACCTCCCTAACAACCCCATCCATAAACAAATTAAACAACCATGGAGACATCACACACCCCTGCCGCAAACCTACATTCACTGAGAACCAATCACTTTCCTCTCTTCCTACACGTACACGTGCCTTACATCCTCGATAAAAACTTTCACTGCTTCTAACAACTTTCCTCCCACACCATATATTCTTAATATCTTCCACAGAGCATCTCTATCAACTCTATCATATGCCTTCTCCAGATCCATAAATGCTACATACAAATCCATGTATAAAACTAATAATTATTAGAGAAACAATCTTTATCATTATATATTCCTTAATGTATAAAACTTCCTTTAACCTTATGAAGTTTCTAATTATGGCACATAATTTTCTACAATATCTTCAGTCAGTACAAAAATCCATAATCATAGTACTGCTCACAATAATACATTGTTGCATCTCTTTCGCCCAAACAATCCAGTATGCAATTTGGCCTCCTCTACCTCAGTTACTGCTCCTATCCAATACATGCAATAAATCTAAAATCCATGATACAGAGTAAACTTAGTATATTTTCATTACACATAGAAATATTTAGGTATCACCATCATATGCAAATGGTTATTTTACAATGCTGTCAAATTTACTACTCAAATTTGCAAGATTTAAAACATTACACTGATATTATAACAACAGTGCTGACTTTTATGACAGCTGGCAGGCCATCTGGCCCTAATCATCCAGTAAAGGTAGATCAGCAGTAAGGATGTAAGATGTTACCATGGTTGATTAATTTGTTTATGGTTGGAGTGGTGAGGGAGGTAAATGACAGAGTCTTGGAGGAGAAAATATGCAATTTGTTGGGGGTTAAATGGCTTGGGAAGTAAGTCGATTGTTGTTCATCGATGATACAGCACTGGTGGCTCATTCGAGTGAGAAACTGCAGAAGTTGGTGACTGAGTTTGGATGAGTGTGTGAAAGGATAAAGTTGAGAGTAAATGTGAATAAAAGCAAGGTTATCAAGTTCATCAGGGCTAAGGGAAAAGTTAGTTGGGATGTAAGTTTGAATGTAGTATAACTGGAGGAAGTGTGCATTGCAATATTTAGGTATCATCATCATGTACAATTGGTTATTTTACAATAATGTCAAATTTACTACTCAAATTTGCAAGATTTAAAACATTACACTGATATTATAACAACAGTACTGACTTCTATAACAGCTGGCAGGCCACCTGGCCCTAATCATCCAGTAAAGGTAGATCAGCAGTATGGATGTAAGATGTTACCATGGTTGATTAATTAGTTTATGGTTGGAGTGGTGAGGGAGGTAAATGTAAGAGTCTTGGAGGAGAAAATATGCAATCTGTTGGGGATTAAATGGCTTGGGAAGAAAGTCGATTGTTGTTCATTGATGATACAGCACTGGTGGCTCATTCAAGTGAGAAACTGCAGAAGTTGGTGACTGAGTTTGGATGAGTGTGTGAAAGGAGAAAGTTGAGAGTAAATGTGAATAAAAGCAAGGTTATCAGGTTCATCAGGGCTAAGGGACAAGTTCGTTGGGATGTAAGTTTGAATGTAGTATAACTGGAGGAAGTGAAAATGTTTCAGATATCTGGGAGTGGACCTGGCAGTGAATGGTACTCTATGGAGGCAGAAGTGAGTCATAGGGTAGGAGAGGGGGCAAACATTCTGGGAGCAATAAAGAATGTGAGGAAAGAGAGAATGTTATCTCTGAGGGCAAAATGGGTGTGTTTGAAGGAATTTTAGTTCCAACAATATTATATGACTGCAAGGCACTCTATCATCAACATAGTTAACAATCTTTCAAAACATTCACTCCATCTCTTCCTTAATTAATTACTACCTGTTATCACTTTCTCTTTTGCCCCATTCACCAATGTTTCCATTTGTTCCCTTTTCTTTCACACATTATTTACCTACTTCCACATATTTTTATGCTCACTAAAATTAAATGATACTCTCTCATCCCAACTCTCATTTGCTCTTTTTTCAACCCCTGCACCTTCCTCTTGACCTCTTGCCAGTTTCTCTTATATATCTCCCAATCATTTGCACTTTCCTGTAAGTACCACCCAAACACCTTTCTTTTCTCTTTCACAAGCATCTTTACTTCTTCATTCCACCACTCACTGCCCTTTCTAATCTACCCATCTCCCACCTATTGAACACCATATGCATCTCTTCCATATGCCATCGCTGCTTCCCTAAAAATTCCCATTCCTCATCCACTCCCCTCACTTCATTTAGTATCACCTTTTGCCATTATACACTCAATCTCACCCAGTATTTCTTTAAACAAGTTTCTTTTCCAAGCTCACTTAATTTCACCACTCTCTTCTCATTGATATTTTTTCTTTTACAAACACCTCTACAAATCTTCACCCTTGCCTCCACAAGATAGTGATCAGACATCCCCCAGCTGCCCCTCTTGGCAAATTTTCATTCAGAAGCTCTCCCTTTTATATGCCTATCAATCAATGTGTAATAAAATAGATCCCATGGATCACCTCTCCTACTCACATATGTATACTTGTGTATATCTCTCACACGCTCACTCAGCTGTTCCCAAAACACTTGCTTCTCATGATCTTTCTTCTCATGGCCAAGTGCTAATATCACATATCTCTCACCATCCACTTTCATCTAAAGTAGTGCTACTCCTTCCCTATCACTTTTCCCCTCACCAATCCCTGATTTTACTCCTAAGTAATTTGCAAACCATTTTTTCTTTTTATAAGCATCGAGACACTCATACTTCTTATTTTAAGTGGGTCTATGAGCCCTTAATGAGTAACTAATATCTTTCAACTAAAGTAAATTACTGCTTAACACTATCACTGTGTCAGAACATTGAAGAATTCCTTTAAAAGAGTAGCAAGCATCACATACAACCCACAAGGTTTTGCACAAGACAAGGCCATATGAGAGAGAGAGAGAGAGAGAGAGAGAGAGAGAGAGAGAGAGAGAGAGAGAGAGAGAGAGAGAGAGTTTAATTGTTCAAGTCACCACTTACCGAGCTGCCCATAGTGACTAAGGCATCCTTTGCTCGCAGGAGTCTTGTTTCCTCCATGGACAAGGAGAATGCATGTGTGATGTGGCTGCAAAACTCAACAGATATACCCGCAGCCTGAAATTATTTTGTAAGTCTCTTTCAGTAGCTTTTAATATACAATAGCTTAATAAACTCTAGCTAAACTGAGATAGGGAAGAGCATACATACTTATTATGTATAGCTTAATTCTAACAGTATAAGTCTATCATCAGCATTATACCTCAGGATCTCTTTTATCAGGCTCCTTCAGTTTTGTGGCTGTTATCCACAGAGGAGCAGGAAAATAATGGACTCTTTTGATACCAGAGTCTTTGACAAAGGTGAACTCCATTCCATTCACCGACAGTGATAAAGCCTTGTCAAGGTGACTTTTCATTTTGGTGTAACCACTTGCAGGTGGAGTCTAGTAACACCTATGCTTTTACTGTCCAACCACACATCTGTAGATCCAGTATGTTCAGTGATACTTGTACAAAACCACACTCAGAGCTCCGAAAATGCGAAAATTTTCCTTGAACACTTTCAAAATCCAATTTGTTTAGGAAAACAAAACTATCATACACTTGTAATTCTTCTAACAACAACATTGTATACTGTACCCAAGAATACTGTTGGACCTGTCCAAGTCAGACGGGAGTTTATTAATACAAATGTCTGTAAAACCAGTAACAGTAAACACAGCAAAACAGAATAAACAATGTAGTCCTCAAACTAAATAGTAAACAAAAAAATATGCAATCCTATGTTAAATACAAGTCAAGTCCTAGTAGAGTCATCGATATATCTTCTCTGCTATGTCCTTGTGACAATTTTTGTGGTTGCCCAAATCATTTCATACCATAATAATCATAGAATAAAACCACATAGTAGTATTACATGATACAGAATATACACCTTAACATATAAATGAGGTGTTAAGCTAGCAAAACACTATTGTGTTAGAGATATAGTTTCTTTTGAATAGTTTTGACACACTAACCCTATTGCTATGGCAGTCCTAATATGCACTGTAGTCTCTGTGAGCAGAATATTCTCAAATATTTAGAAAAAAAATCTCCCTAAGTCTATTATTATGATTAACCAGGACATAATTTTCTATATAAAATGACATATGGTACAATTCAACAAGGTGAGACACTGATTATTTCTGCAAAATGCCCTTTAGCCTATGCTGCTCTGCTGCCAGGCATATAAAATACTCCATGAGTATTTCCATGCATAGGCACCCAAGTGTTGCGAACATCCACAAGATATTAACCAAGAAATCTTGCAACTCAGTTTTGTGAATTTCAGCTTCACGGTTTTCAATGTAAATACAAGGTTAGGAACTGTATGCCCAAATTACATACCAAACCAATATTGCTCTTAAAGTTTACTTACCGACAAAAAATCAGAGAGAAATCTCAAACATTCATATAATATTTTCACAGTCAAATCCTGAGGGCATTCTCCATGTCCTAATACATCAGCTAGGCGTGCAGCCATCATCATCATCTTAACTAAAAGCTGTTCACAGACTTTTCTGAACTTCTCTGCCTTTAGCTTAATACTGCATATTATGCTTTTATTCACTCCAAAACTATGATCAACCACAGAAGTTCCAGCACCAGTAAACTTCATAAAAGATTTTCACAGTTTCCTTCAAGGTAGAGGCCTCTCATTATTTTTGCCACTAGGAGAACTTGTGCTGGAAGTTGCTAGGCATTTCAATATGATATATGTATCCATAAGGGTGATGAAATTGCAGAGCAGCAGAGCATGTGTGTTTGTTTGTGTGGCAGTTTGGGGGATGGGGGTAAAAAGGTGACTAAAAGGAGCAGAAGTGGGGGGTTGGAAATTCTACCCTCCAGGTTTACTTTTCCAAAAGAAGGAACAGAG
This sequence comes from Panulirus ornatus, assembly GCF_036320965.1. Taxonomy (NCBI): domain Eukaryota; kingdom Metazoa; phylum Arthropoda; class Malacostraca; order Decapoda; family Palinuridae; genus Panulirus; species Panulirus ornatus. Next base: position 38,190,389 of record NC_092230.1, read on the forward strand.
AAGGGTGCCATATGAGGAGATTTCCCTCTAAGGCTCAGTCATCTGTTCTGAAATGCTACCTTGTTAATGTGGAAAATAGCTAAAGCAGGGGACAGCAATGCTGTTTTTCTGTGGGGTGGGGTAGCGACAGGAATGGGTGAAGGCAAGCAAGTATGAATATGTACATGTGTATGTATGTAATGTCTACGTACGTGCATGTATATGTTGACATGTATATGCATGTATATGTGCATATCTGGGCGTCTATTGTTAGAAGCAGTGAAAAGTTTTTATCGAGGATGTAAGGCATGTGTACGTGTAGGAAGAGAGGAAAGTGATTGGTTCTCAGTGAATGTAGGTTTGCGGCAGGGGTGTGTGATGTCTCCATGGTTGTTTAATTTGTTTATGCATGGGGTTGTTAGGGAGGTAAATGCAAGAGTTTTGGAAAGAGGGGCAAGTATGAAGTCTGTTGTGGATGAGAGAGCTTGGGAAGTGAGTCAGTTGTTGTTCGCTGATGATACAGCGCTGGTGGCTGATTCATGTGAGAAACTGCAGAAGCTGGTGACTGAGTGTGGTAAAGTGTGTGAAAGAAGAAAGTTAAGAGTAAATGTGAATAAGAGCAAGGTTATTAGGTACAGTAGGGTTGAGGGTCAAGTCAATTGGGAGGTAAGTTTGAATGGAGAAAAACTGGAGGAAGTAAAGTGTTTTAGATATCTGGGAGTGGATCTGGCAGCGGATGGAACCATGGAAGCGGAAGTGAATCATAGGGTGGGGGAGGGGGTGAAAATCCTGGGAGCATTGAAGAATGTGTGGAAGTCGAGAACATTAACTCGGAAAGCAAAAATGGGTATGTTTGAAGGAATAGTGGTTCCAACAATGTTGTATGGTTGTGAGGCGTGGGCTATGGATAGAGTTGTGCGCAGGAGGGTGGATTTGCTGGAAATGAGATGTTTGAGGACAATGTGTGGTGTGAGGTGGTTTGATCGAGTAAGTAATGTAAGGGTAAGAGAGATGTGTGGAAATAACAAGAGCGTGGTTGAGAGAGCAGAAGAGGGTGTTTTGAAATGGTTTGGGCACATGGAGAGAATGAGTGAGGAAAGATTGACCAAGAGGATATATGTGTCGGATGTGGAGGGAACGAGGAGAAGTGGTAGACCCAATTGGAGGCGGAAAGATGGAGTGAAAAAGATTTTGAGTGATCGGGGCCTGAACATGCAGGAGGGTGAAAGGCGGGCAAGGAATAGAGTGAATTGGATCGATGTGTTATACCGGGGTTGACGTGCAGTCAGTGGATTGAATCAGGGCATGTGAAGTGTCTGGGGTAAACCATGGAAAGTTGTGTGGGGCCTGGATGTGGAAAGGGAGCTGTGGTTTCGGGCATTATTGCATGACAGCTGGAGACTGAGTGTGAACGAATGGGGCCTTTGTTATCTTTTCCTAGCGCTACCTCGCACACATGAGGGGGGAGGGGGATGGTATTCCATGTGTGGCGAGGTGGCGATGGGAATGAATAAAGGCAGACAGTGTGAATTGTGTGCATGGGTATATATGTATGTGTCTGTGTGTGTACATATATGTGTACATTGAGATGTATAGGTATGTATATTTGCGTGTGTGGACATGTGTGTATATACATGTGTATGGGGGTGGGTTGGGCCATTTCTTTCTTCTGTTTCCTTGCGCTACCTCGCAAATGCGGGAGACAGCGACAAAGCAAAATAAAATAAATAAATATATATATATATATATATATATATATATATATATATATATATATATATATATATATATATATATAATTTTTTTTTTTTGCTTTGTCACTGTCTCCCGCGTTTGCAAGGTAGCGCAAGGAAACAGACGAAAGAAATGGCCCAACCCACCCCCATACACATGTATATACATACGTCCACACACGCAAATATACATACCTACACAGTTTTCCATGGTTCACCCCAGACGCTTCACATGCCTTGATTCAATCCACTGACAGCACGTCAACCCCGGTATACCACATCGCTCCAATTCACTCTATTCCTTGCCCTCCTTTCACCCTCCTGCATGTTCAGGCCCTGATCACACAAAATCTTTTTCACTCCATCTTTCCACCTCCAATTTGGTCTCCCTCTTCTCCTCGTTCCCTCCACCTCTGACACATATATCCTCTTGGTCAATCTTTCCTCACTCATTCTCTCCATGTGCCCAAACCATTTCAAAACACCCTCTTCTGCTCTCTCAACCACGCTCTTTTTATTTCCACACATCTCTCTTACCCTTACGTTACTTACTCGATCAAACCACCTCACACCACACATTGTCCTCAAACATCTCATTTCCAGCACATCCATCCTCCTGCGCACAACTCTATCCATAGCCCACGCCTCACAACCATACAACATTGTTGGAACCACTATTCCTTCAAACATACCCATTTTTGCTTTCCGAGATAATGTTCTCGACTTCCACACATTCTTCAAGGCTCCCAGAATTTTCGCCCCCCCCCCCCCCCCCCCCCCCCCCCCCCCCAATATATATATATATATATATTTTTTTTTCTCATACTATTCGCCATTTCCCGCGATAGCGAGGTAGCGTTAAGAACAGAGGACTGGGCCTTTGAGGGAATATCCTCACCTGGCCCCCTTCTCTGTTCCTTCTTTTGGAAAATTAAAAAAAAATCGAGAGGGGAGGATTTCCAGCCCCCCGCTCCCTTCCCTTTTAGTCGCCTTCTACGACACGCAGGGAATACGGGGGAAGTATTCTTTCTCCCCTATCCCCAGGGATATATATATATTCTTTTTTCATACTATTCGCCACCTCCTGCATCAGCGAGGCAGTGTCAATAACAGAGGACTTAGCTTTTGAGGGAATATCCTCACTTAGCCCCCTTCTCTGTTCCTTCTTTTGGAATATTGGGTTGGGCCATTCTTTTGTCTGTTTCCTTGCACTACTTTGCTAATGTGGGAAACAGCGAAAAAGTATGCGAGACGGCGATTATATATAATAAATAAATGAAACATTTGTATGATAGCAACAGAACGCACATTAACAAAGACACAGTAATGGGGATGTTGGTAAAATATTTATCATTTGGTTTGTATATTACAGCAATAATTTGCAGACAAATGGATCTAAAAAGAAACTGTAAGACCATATGCAACTTCACAAATTGATATTTATCATTATCATTCAAACATGGTTCAGTGATATTTATATGTGCCTTGTTAACCTTTGAGATATCAGGAGAGCTCACCCCCTTGTGTGTGTAAAAGGTAATGCAGTAATTTCCAACTGATTTATAACTCGCTTGAGAACACTTTCAGGAAGATGTCTGTCTAGCTCTTCATTAGTCTAACCATTGCTACTTTAATGTATGGAGACTTAAATTACTAAATGCTACAAATATAAGCTTCTGAATGTTCACACTTACCATAACAAGATTGACAAGTGAGACAGCATTGAGAGATACATTCCACCAATACATAAGTCCACCTATGTCGATGAGGATCATGGTGATGGTGAGAATAACCACAAAAGATGAGGCGATATCCAGACCAGACAGGATGATGCTCACAAAGAACACAGTCGCAAGGGAGATGCCAAGGGATGTCAAAACATCTTTCCACATTGTAAGGTACTGCTCATAAAACACATAAAACACACTGTTTGGAGAGATAAAAAGATAATTAATCAAATAAAGAAGATAATACAAGTGCAAAAACTACATCAAAAACATTATGTTTACCTTTCCATATCTTATGCCTTTCCCTACTACAGTGGATACTAAAAATATAGGTTTTGTTTACAGGATGCTTAATATAACATGCACAAATTCCTTTTCAAAAAATCTGAATATGTGGTAAGTGAAATCTTAGGCACCAGCTGATGGACAACAAAACTGGCTGGTGCAAAACATATTTTTCAGGATTTCACTTATTCTGTAATATCTGGTGATATATGCATTATCAATATGATACATCAACACAAGTGGGTCACATGATTAGTAGTTAAAGGCAAGGCAGCAGGTTTGGATGGTATTGCAGAGGAATTTATTAAAAAAGGGGGTGACTGTATTGTTGACTGGTTGGTAAGGCTATTTAATGTATGTATGACTCATGGTGAGGTGCCTGAGGATTGGCAGAATGCGTGCATAGTGCCATTGTACAAAGGCAAAGGGGATAAGGGTGAGTGCTCAAATTACAGAGGTATAAGTTTGTTGAGTATTCCTGGTAAATTATATGGGAGGGTATTGATTGAGAGGGTGAAGGCATGTACAGAGCATCAGATTGGGGAAGAGCAGTGTGGTTTCAGAAGTGGTAGAGGATGTGTAGATCAGGTGTTTGCTTTGAAGAATGTATGTGAGAAATACTTAGAAAAGCAAATGGATTTGTATGTAGCATTTATGGATCTGGAGAAGGCATATGATAGAGTTGATAGAGATGCTCTGTGGAAGGTATTAAGAATATATGGTGTGGGAGGAAAGTTGTTAGAAGCAGTGAAAAGTTTTTATCGAGGATGTAAGGCATGTGTACGTGTAGGAAGAGAGGAAAGTGATTGGTTCTCAGTGAATGTAGGTTTGCGGCAGGGGTGTGTGATGTCTCCATGGTTGTTTAATTTGTTTATGGATGGGGTTGTTAGGGAGGTAAATGCAAGAGTTTTGGAAAGAGGGGCAAGTATGAAGTCAGTTGGGGATGAGAGAGCTTGGGAAGCGAGTCAGTTGTTGTTCGCTGATGATACAGCGCTGGTGGCTGATTCATGTGAGAAACTGCAGAAGCTGGTGACTGAGTTTGGTAAAGTGTGTGGAAGAAGAAAGTTAAGAGTAAATGTGAATAAGAGCAAGGTTATTAGGTACAGTAGGGTTGAGGGTCAAGTCAACTGGGAGGTGAGTTTGAATGGAGAAAAACTGGAGGAAGTGAAGTGTTTTAGATATCTGGGAGTGGATCTGGCAGCGGATGGAACCATGGAAGCGGAAGTGGATCATAGAGTGGGGGAGGGGGCGAAAATTCTGGGGGCCTTGAAGAATGTGTGGAAGTCGAGAACATTATCTCGGAAAGCAAAAATGGGTATGTTTGAAGGAATAGTGGTTCCAACAATGTTGTATGGTTGCGATGCGTGGGCTATGGATAGAGTAGTGCGCAGGAGGATGGATGTGCTGGAAATGAGATGTTTGAGGACAATGTGAGGTGGTTTGATCGAGTGAGTAACGTAAGGGTAAGAGAGATGTGTGGAAATAAAAAGAGCGTGGTTGAGAGAGCAGAAGAGGGTGTTTTGAAGTGGTTTGGGCACATGGAGAGAATGAGTGAGGAAAGATTGACCAAGAGGATATATGTGTCGGAGGTGGAGGGAACGAGGAGAAGAGGGAGACCAAATTGGAGGTGGAAAGATGGAGTGAAAAAGATTTTGTGTGATCGGGGCCTGAACATGCAGGAGGGTGAAAGGAGGGCAAGGAATAGAGTGAATTGGAGCGATGTGGTATACCGGGGTTGACGTGCTGTCAGTGGATTGAAGCAAGGCATGTGAAGCGTCTGGGGTAAACCATGGAAAGCTGTGTAGGTATGTATATTTGCGTGTGTGGACGTATGTATATACATGTGTATGGGGGGGGGGCATTTCTTTCGTCTGTTTCCTTGCGCTACCTCGCAAACGCGGGAGACAGCGACAAAGTATAATAAATAAAAAAAAATAAATCTATGACTATGTTCAATTTAAAAAATAGTATGAAATTCTATGAAATACACTGAATGCAGAGTTATTTTTGCTGGAAAGTCTACAAACGAAATTTCCTAATAAAAATATCCTATGCATGGTGTAGCATGCTGGTGGCAAGACAGTTCAAACAAAAAAGCTGAAGGAATGACAAAGTGATTAGTGATACAGAGCTCCTATTTCCAAGCAGGGCCAAGGACTACAACAATAAACTGAAGGAGAGAGAGAAAATACCCATCTACCTACAAGTACATACAAAATTTTTTTTGCCACATGTTAGGGCTACATCACATCACTCAGTGCATTATCTGCTAGCTTCAGAGAAAGTGAAAACCTACCTGAGTTTGAGCACCTAATATCATATTCTTACCTGTAGCAAAGCCTGTTTGCATCCTGCTTGTTTCTCAAAGCTATTTTTTCTGATGCCAAACACACTTTGCAAGTGTCTATTTTGGGTTCATTTGAAACTGTTTTAACCCACTGATCCAATATTCTTTCCAAGGTTTCAGTGTCTACCCCTTGCAATTTGTAATATACTTGGGCAAGACACCAAGTCTCAATATTTTTCTTGGAGAGGTTTCTAACTCTAGTAATTTGCATGATACCTTTCCAATATATTCCATGGGATTCTTGTATATTTGGGTTGGAAATGGAAGTTATCTATGTTCTAAACACAAACTGGTTGCCTCTGAAGTGTTTCCTCCTGTTCTTATTAAAACTGTGTTCAAAGATAGGTCTTTAAGGTGAGCCATAATCAAACACTGGGTTTAACATGTATATTTTGCAATACTATAATCAATATTACCTGTAAGGAAATACTTCGTACTGAGATTCCTCAGAGCCTTGGTTTATTGTTCTTGTGATGTTCTCAGAAATGTTTCTGGCCCATCTGAGGGCCTCATAATAATCACTCGATGTCTTCAGAATTGTGTGGTATGTCATAAAATAGCTGGCTCCAACACCTGTCTGAAATTTAATAAAAAAGAAAGATGAATTATTGCTAAAAAGATTATTTTTTTGGTACATGATCGTTGTTTCCTGCATTTGCAAGGTAGCAACAAGATCAGACGAAGAATAGCCAGATTTGCATACATCTATTCTCTAGCTGCCATCAGACCCCATAGATCTTTCCATGGTTTTCCCTGGTCACTTCAAATGCCCTGGTTCAATCCATTGACAGCAAGTGACCCCTGTTTGTCAAATTGTTTTAATTCGCTCCATCCTGTGTAAGCTTTTCAGCCTTTCATCCTTTTGTATGTTCCGGCCCAGATTGCTCAAAAAGTTTTTCAACCCATCATTCCACCTCCAATTTGTTGTCCCCATTCTCCTTGTTCCCTCCACTTCTGACACATATATCTTAGCAGTCAATGTCTCTGTATGTCCAAACCATCTCAGCACACACTTCTTCAGCTCTCTCTACCACAATCTTTTTATAATGTCACCTCTCTTCTACCCATTTTATTATCAACTTGAACAAAATACCTCACACTACATACTGTCATTTTCTCCACACATTTTCATCTACAGCCGTCATACACACATATAACATTCCTGGGACTACCATACCTTCAAATATACCCATCTTTGCCCTCCCAGACAATGACCTATATCTACATCGCATTCCATAATGCTCCCAAAACCTTTGTCCCCTCCACCCACTTTATGACACTTATGACTCCATGGTTTCATTCACTCTCCCAGATAATGACCTATTTCCACACCACATTCCACAATGCTCCCAAAACCTTTGTCCCCTCACCCACTCTATGATACTTACGATTCCATGGTTCCATTCACTGGCATCTATACTTCCAGGTATCTAAAACACTCCACTTCCTCCAGTTTTTCTCCATTCAAACTCACACCCTAAAAAACCTGTCCCTCAACCCTGATAAGCCTCAGAACCTTGTTTTTATTGACATCTAATCTCAACTTCCTTTCACACACTCTTCCAAACCCAGTCGCCAACTTTTGTAGAGTCTCACTTGAATCTGCCACCAGTGCTGTATCATCAGCAAACAACTGATTTATTTCCCAGCCCCTCCCCCCCTCCATCCCCTACAGACTACATACTCTCACCTCTTCCAACAACTGTCACATTTACCTCACTTACCACTCTAACAACAAAGATGGTACCACGGTCAAAACATTTAAGTTACAAGGAAACGTTAAAGGCTTTCAATTTGGAAGAGGACTGATGATATGGACAGTGAACAATTCTTTGAGGGATGTAAGGATAGTGCAAACAGATGGCATAACATGAAAGTAATTTTGAAATTTGTTAAAAAAGACATCGAAAATGTACATTTATAGTATACAAATGGTGGATGAATGGGCAAGAATGACTGAGGACATCGCTAAAGCGGACAAAATTTTGCAGTAAAAACAAGAAATTACATACATAAATCCATTAAATTAGTCAGGGGTTTGTGTGAGGGGAAGAGCTAAGGAAAGGATAGCACTTCTGCTGAAGGAGGAGTTGTCAAAATTTGTGAAAAGTGTAGGAAGTGATGTGGGTAAAAATGAATGTGGATTACAAGAGGTGGTTGATTAACAGTGCTTATGCAGCTAGACAAAAGAATAATAATGAAGAAAAGTTGATGTTTTGGGAGGAGTTGAGTGTCCCAACAGTTTTGATGGGATAGACTGGAATGTGGTGTCAGGTGAACTGAATGCAAAGGGGGATAATGTAGCAGATGAGGGTACAATTGACGGGCATGGGGTATCCACTGATGTGAATGGAAATTTTGAACAGTTTGTGGAGTTGTGTGCAGAAAACTGACTGGTAACTTGAAGTACCTGGTTTAAAAAGACAGAAATCTTGTTTGTGAATGCGTCAAGAGGGGCAACTAGTTAGACACCTGAACATAACCTGGTGGAGGCAAGGATGAAGACTAGTAGAAGCTTTTGGGAAAAAAAGATGAGATGGGCAAAAAGAGGTTGGTGAAAGTAAGTGAGCTTAGAAAAGTCTTGTGTGAAGAAATACCAAGGGAGACCGAGTGTAGATAGGCAAAAGGTGAAAGCAAATGAAGCTGGGAGAGTGGGTGAGGAATGGGAGATATTTAGAGAAGCAGTGTTGGTATGTGTGAGAAAATTGTGAGGCATGCAGAGGGTGGGAAGTTGCCAGGTAAGAAAGGGTAGAGAGTGGTGGGAAGAGGAAGTTAAGATACTAGTGAAGGGGTGCGAGTGACTGCGAGATGTACGAGAAAAAGTGGAAGGAGATCCAGAGAAATGTGCAGGGGCTGGTAAAGAGGGCAAATGACTTTTGGGGTGAGTGAGTCTTAAAAAATTGAGAAATAATAAGAAAACTTGAAGGGAAGTTAACAGTATGAGAAAAAAGCAAACAAGAGAACAAAAGAGAATACTGGTAAATGTGGAAAATGTGGAAAGTGGTAACAAGCAGAACTGAGGTAAAGAGGAGATGGAGTGAGTACTTTGAAGAAATTCTGAATCTGATGACGGTGGCAGATTTAACGGAATGTTATAAAGAGAAGAGGAAAAGGAAACCTTGCAGAGGATAAAATGTGGCAGGGCGACTGGAGAAAATGGTAATGCAATTTTTTTTTTTTTTTTTTTTTTTTTTTTATACTTTGTCGCTGTCTCCCGCGTTTGCGAGGTAGCGCAAGGAAACAGACGAAAGAAATGGCCCAACCCCCCCCATACACATGTACATACACACGTCCACACACGCAAATATACATACCTACACAGCTTTCCATGGTTTACCCCGGACGCTTCACATGCCTTGATTCAATCCACTGACAGCACGTCAACCCCTGTATACCACATCGCTCCAATTCACTCTATTTCTTGCCCTCCTTTCACCCTCCTGCATGTTCAGGCCCCGATCACACAAAATCCTTTTCACTCCATCTTTCCACCTCCAATTTGGTCTCCCTCTTCTCCTCGTTCCCTCCACCTCCGACACATATATCCTCTTGGTCAATCTTTCCTCACTCATTCTCTCCATGTGCCCAAACCATTTCAAAACACCCTCTTCTGCTCTCTCAACCACGCTCTTTTTATTTCCACACATCTCTCTTACCCTTACGTTACTTACTCGATCAAACCACCTCACACCACACATTGTCCTCAAACATCTCATTTCCAGCACATCCATCCTCCTGCGCACAACTCTATCCATAGCCCACGCCTCGCAACCATACAACATTGTTGGAACCACTATTCCTTCAAACATACCCATTTTTGCTTTCCGGGATAATGTTCTCGACTTCCACACATTTTTCAAGACTCCCAAAATTTTCGCCCCCTCCCCCACCCTATGATCCACTTCCGCTTCCATGGTTCCATCCGCTGACAGATCCACTCCCAGATATCTAAAACACTTCACTTCCTCCAGTTTTTCTCCATTCAAACTCACCTCCCAATTGACTTGACCCTCAACCCTACTGTACCTAATAACCTTGCTCTTATTCACATTTACTCTTAACTTTCTTCTTCCACACACTTTACCAAACTCCGTCACCAGCTTCTGCAGTTTCTCACAATTTCTTAAAAAAGCAGGTGACTGTGTTACTGACTGGTTAGTCAGGGTTTTCAATTTATGTATGAATCATGGGGAAGTGCCTCAAGACTGGTGGTATATATGTATACTACCAATGCATAAAGGCAAGGGGAGCATGAGTGACTGTTCAAATACAGAGGTTAAGTTTATTGAGTGTAACTAGCAAGTTACATGGAAGAGAGGTGATTGGGAGTGTGGTGGCATGCACAGAGCATCAGACTGGAGAGGATAAATATGGATTCAGGAGTGGCAGAGGATGTGTGGATCAAGTATTTGCTTTGAAGAATGTCTGAAAAGCACTTCAGAGAAACTAGATTTTTCAAGTGGCATTTATGGATCCGGAGACAATATATGAGAGCTGACAGAGATGCTACTTGAAAAGTGTTACAAATAAATGCATGGAAGGAAAGCTATCAGAAGCAGTGAGGAGTTTATATCAAGAGAGTAAGGTATGTGTGAGATCAAGTAAAAAGGAGGGTGAGTGGTTCTAAATGAAGGTGAATTTGCAGCAGGGTGTGATGTCAGCAAAGCTGTTTACTTTGTTTACAGGCGGATGGTAGAGGAGGTATATGCAGGGGTCTTGGAGGTATGCAATCTGTTGGCATGGGGGGGTGCCTGGCAGGTAGGTCAGTTGTTGTTTGCTGATGCCACAGTCAAATTCAAGTGAGAAACTGGAAGTTGGTGTCCGAGTTTGGGGGAATGTGTGAAAAGGTAAGGCAAGAGTAAATGTGAATAAAAGCAAGTTTATTAGGTTCAGCAGTGCAGAGACAGGTTAACTAGGGTGTGAGTTTAAGTGAAGAAAGCCTGGAATAAATGAAGTGTTATAGATACCTGAGCGTGGACATGGCAGTGAATGGACCCATGGTAGCTGAGGTGAGTCAAAAGGTTGGTAAGGAGAGAAGGGTTCTGGGAGTGAGCATGTGTTGAAAGAAAGGTCACATTCTGAGAGAGCAAACACAAATATATCAAAGGTATAGTAGCTGTGGCGGTGTTGTATGGATGCGAGGTATGGGCTATATATGAGGAATTATGGAGGAGGGTGTATGTGTCAGACACTAAAAGGTAAGAGAAATGTGTTTAATAAGAAGAGTATGGTAGAAAGAGCAGAAAAGGTGTGCTGAAATTGTTTGGACTTATGGAAATAATGAGTGACAAGGGACTAGTGTCAAGACTACACAGTGTTCAGATCTCTCAGTTTTAAGGCTGCACAGTGTTCAGATCTGCCAATATTAAGACTACCATGCTCAGATCTGTCAGTGTTAAGACTACACAGTGTTCTGAATATATATGTGTCAGAGGTGGAAGCAACAAGGATAAGGGGGGAGACTATATTAGCATGGAAGGAGAGAGTGAACAAGATTGGGGCCTGAAAACAAACAGGAAGGTAAAGAACATGTATGGGTTAGAGTGAAGTGGAGTGATGTAATATAAAGAGGGCAATGTGATGCTAATGAACTGAAACAGGGCATATGAAGTAGTAAGCCAAAACAACAGAAATGATTTCAGGGACTGGTTGTGAATATGAGGGCTGTGGATTTGGTGTATTACACATGACAGTTAGGGAATGGATGTGTGTGAGAGAGGCCTTTTCTTCATCTCTTCTTGGTGCTACCTTGCTTATGCAAGAAACACAGAAGAAGTATTTTTCTTTTCCAGAACATTTTCTCACTGTTTTCCACACTGGCAATGTAGTGCTAGGAACTGAAAAGAAAATGGCCTCACTTCTCATATCCATGCTCTAGCTCTCATGTATATACAATTCTTTTTTTCCATACTTGAATGCTGTTTCCTGCATTCATGAGGTAGTGCTGGGAACAGAAGAAGAAAGGCCATATCTGCTAAAATCCATTCTCTAGCTGTCATGTGTAATGCATCCAAACCACATCTCCCCATCTACAACCAGGCCCTACAGACTTTTCTATGGTTTATCCCAGGTGTTTAACACATCCTGTTAAGTCCACTGACAGCACGTCAACCACTGTATACCACATCATTCCAATTCACTCCATACCATGCAAGCCTTTCACCCTCCACCATGTTCAGGCCCCAATGGCTCAAAATCTTTTTCACTCAGTCCTTCCACCTCCAATTTCCTCTCTCCATTCTCCTTAATAACCCCCTTCACTTCTGATACATATATCCTCTTTGTTGACCTCTCCTCACATTCATTCTCTCCATATGTCCAAACCATTTCAGCACACCCTCTTCAGCTCTCTCAACCTTACTTTATCTTATTACCACAACTTTCACTTACCCTTTTATTACTTACACAATCAAACCACTTCACATCAAATACTGTCCACAAACACTTCATTTCCAACACATCCATCCTCCTCCACATAGCCTCGCATACAATTAGTGAGACTACTATACTTTCAAACATTTCCATTTTTGCCCTCCCAGATAAAGATCTCTCCACACATTCTTCAGTGTTACAAGAACCTTTGCCCTCTCACCCACCTTATGACACTTCTGCACTTCCATTCGTTGTCATATCCACTCCTAGATATCTATAACACTTCACTACCTCTAATACTTCTCCATTCAGACTCAAACCCCAACTAACCTGTCCCTCAATCCTGCTAAACCTAATAACTTCACTTTTACTCTCAATTTCCTCTCTTAACACTCACTTATAATCTCAGTCTCCAACTTCAACAGTTTATCTGCCACTAGTACAGTATCATCAAACAACTGACTCATTTCCCAGGCTCTCTCATCCCCTACAGACTGCATACTTGCACCTCTCTCCAAGACTCTCATTTACCTCCCTTACTACCTCATCCATAAACAAATTAAACAACCATGGATACATCATACTCCAGTGCTGAAGACAATCCTTCACTTGTCACTATTCACTCACCTCTCCTCATACTTGTACACATGCCTTACACCCTTAATAAAAACTCACTGCTTTAAGCAGCATACGTCCCACACCGTATATTCTGAAGACCTTACATGATGCATCTCTATTAATCGTATCATATGCTTTCTCCAGATCCATAAATCCCACATATAATTCTATCAAATTCTCTAAGTATTTTTAAAACATGATTTAGAGCAAACACTTGATTTACATATCCTCTACTGTTTCTGAAATCACACTACCCCTCCCTAATCTGATGCTCTGAACTTGCCTCTATTTTCTCAGTACATGCCTCCATTCTCTCAATCACTAACCTTCCATACATCTTACCAGGTACACTCAACAAACTTATACCTCTATATTCTAAACACTCATCTTCATCCTCCTTGCCTTTTCACAATGACACTATACATGCATTCTACCAGGCCTCAACCTGAAAAACCCTAACTAATCAATCAACAACAGCCACCCCACTTTCTTCAGAAATTCAACTATAATACCATCCACTCCAACCACCTTGCCACAATTAATCTCATGAAAGGCTTTTGCTTAGTCTTCTCTCTTCACTAAACCAATCTCCATGACTATCTCATTTCACATATCATCCCTACCTAAACACCCTACATTTGTCACCCTATCATCAAACACACTTCACATACCATCCCAATCCAAACACTGTACATCTGCCATGCTATCATCAAACACATTCAATTTTCCATGAAAAATACTTTATCTTCTCCTCACTTTACCAATACATATTACCATTTCCCTCTTAACCCCATTCACTGTTCTTTCCATTTGTTCTCTTGTTTTTTGCCTATTTTCAACCTCCTTCAAAAACATCTTATTCTCCCTGAATTAGTTTACCGACTTGCTCATTCTAAATATCACTTGCCCTCTTTTTCAACCCCTACACCTCCCTCTTGAACAGAGGATATAACTAGAAATTATATATGATAATTGTTGACAAAGAATGTAAAAAAGTACTTTCACTGTACGTTTGATGAGTGGTGGACACATGGAATACACTAAAATGAGGATATATTAAATATATTAAAATATATTAAAAAAGGGGGTGACTGTATTGTTGACTGGTTGGTAAGGTTATTTAATGTATGTATGACTCATGGTGAGGTGCCTGAGGATTGGCGGAATGCGTGCATAGTGCCATTGTACAAAGGCAAAGGGGATAAGAGTGAGTGCTCAAATTACAGAGGTATAAGTTTGTTGAGTATTCCTGGTAAATTATATGGGAGGGTATTGATTGAGAGGGTGAAGGCATGTACAGAGCATCAGATTGGGGAAGAGCAGTGTGGTTTCAGAAGTGGTAGAGGATGTGTGGATCAGGTGTTTGCTTTGAAGAATGTATGTGAGAAATACTTAGAAAAGCAAATGGATTTGTATGTAGCATTTATGGATCTGGAGAAGGCATATGATAGAGTTGATAGAGATGCTCTGTGGAAGGTATTAAGAATATATGGTGTGGGAGGCAAGTTGTTAGAAGCAGTGAAAAGTTTTTATCGAGGATGTAAGGCATGTGTACGTGTAGGAAGAGAGGAAAGTGATTGGTTCTCAGTGAATGTAGGTTTGTGGCAGGGGTGTGTGATGTCTCCATGGTTGTTTAATTTGTTTATGGATGGGGTTGTTAGGGAGGTAAATGCAAGAGTCTTGGAAAGAGGGGCAAGTATGAAGTCTGTTGGGGATGAGAGAGCTTGGGAAGTGAGTCAGTTGTTGTTCGCTGATGATACAGCGCTGGTGGCGGATTCATGTGAGAAACTGCAGAAGCTGGTGACTGAGTTTGGTAAAGTGTGTGGAAGAAGAAAGTTAAGAGTAAATGTGAATAAGAGCAAGGTTATTAGGTACAGTAGGGTTGAGGGTCAAGTCAATTGGGAGGTGAGTTTGAATGGAGAAAAACTGGAGGAAGTGAAGTGTTTTAGATATCTGGGAGTGGATCTGTCAGCGGATGGAACCATGGAAGCGGAAGTGGATCATAGGGTGGGGGAGGGGGCGAAAATTTTGGGAGCCTTGAAAAATGTGTGGAAGTCGAGAACATTATCCCGGAAAGCAAAAATGGGTATGTTTGAAGGAATAGTAGTTCCAACAATGTTGTATGGTTGCGAGGCGTGGGCTATGGATAGAGTTGTGCGCAGGAGGATGGATGTGCTGGAAATGAGATGTTTGAGGATAATGTGTGGTGTGAGGTGGTTTGATCGAGTAAGTAACGTAAGGGTAAGAGAGATGTGTGGAAATAAAAAGAGCGTGGTTGAGAGAGCAGAAGAGGGTGTTTTAAAATGGTTTGGGCACATGGAGAGAATGAGTGAGGAAAGATTGACCAAGAGGATATATGTGTCGGAGGTGGAGGGAACGAGGAGAAGAGGGAGACCAAATTGGAGGTGGAAAGATGGAGTGAAAAAGATTTTGTGTGATCGGGGCCTGAACATGCAGGAGGGTGAAAGGAGGGCAAGGAATAGAGTGAATTGGAGCGATGTGGTATACAGGGGTTGACGTGCTGTCAGTGGATTGAATCAAGGCATGTGAAGCGTCCGGGGTAAACCATGGAAAGCTGTGTAGGTATGTATATTTGTGTGTGTGGACGTGTGTATGTACATGTGTATGGGGGGGGGTTGGGCCATTTCTTTCGTCTGTTTCCTTGCGCTACCTCGCAAACGCGGGAGACAGCGACAAAGTATAAAAAAAAAAAGAAAAAAAATTAAATATGGACAACATACATTAGTTTAAAAAACTATAATAAAGTAGAAAGGATTCAACAAATGGGGCCCCAGGATAGCAAAACTTCTATGGTACAAACATTTAACTACAAATAAGTAACAGTAAGTGATATTCACTTTCCCACACCACAAGCATTATGATAGAATCCACCAGTAAACTTAACATCCTCACAAGACTTACTGGTACCAGATTTGGAAAAGAAAAAGAGTGCCTTAGATATTTCTATAAGACAATTTACCCATTGCACCTGAAACTATGCTTCACCTGCCTAGTCATCCATCCAATTATAAAGAAATAAATCAAAGCTGCAAATCACAAAAAAAGAGCATGCAGAGTAATCACCAGCTGCCTTGCAACCACAAACACACTATACTTGAATATGACAAAATCCTTTGAATACATTCCCAGCTCAAAATACTTGGAACTTGGTTGTTAAAAATACCACTCAACTGTCTACATCTAAACTTTATAAGTGACTACCAAGTTGTAAGTAGAAATACAAAACTGAACCCCTGCCTCACTCTTCAATATCCCATACCCACATATTTCCCCTTCTCCAATAAACACAGTGATAAAACATAATAAACTCTGAGCATGGAAATGACATGACAATCACTAAAATTGTCCCCTAACCCAAACTTGATCACCATTCCAACAGACACAATCATCTGAAAATACAATCTCCAGTTACATATGAGTTGCAATTTCCCATCTGCATTCTGAACACCAACCATCTCTCCAACATTACAAACACTCTTTCAATATATCACAATGTTCTTCATGCCTAAGATGCTGCTTCGACCTTGGCGACTATGAACACTTACACTCCAATTGCCCTGAACTTGCCCCAAAGAGAAATAAACATAGCCTCATCAAAATCTATGACCTGTGCTCTAGCTGGTGGAAATGGTTAGCTTCCTGAGTGCTGTGGAGAAGAGACTCCTGGAGCAAGAAGGTAAGGTATTTTTTTACATACAAATGCTTCTCAAAGCAGCATTAGGAACAAACAAAGACCTGGCTTGCATATATTCCCTCTCCAGCTATCATGTACAATATACTGGTATGAGAGCCCACAATTCACAGCCAAGCACAACTGACAACTGCACCATTTATCTTTACCACTTCCCATACTTTGGCTCAGCCCGTTGACATTTGATATCATATTCTATAAGAGGAATCATGGAACTTACACAATATTTTCCTTTATGAAGTGACCTAGATAAAAAGTTCAACTAATTTTTGGTACAAATGTCCTAGGAACTAAAATAGCTTGAATTTACCTTATTTTTGACATCAGTAACAATTTTAACAGCTTGGCCATAAGCCGCATGACCACCCTTTGGGCATGATTCTGAAGGTACATCTTCCAAGAAGAATGGCAAGTACTCCATAAAAGAGGTTGGGTCAGGTCGTAGGCCATCCTATGGAAAAAAAATAAGGTTAATCACAATGAAGATTATTTTTTTTTATCAATTATTTTGCTTTGTCGCTGTCTCCCACGTTTGCGAGGTAGCGCAAGGAAACAGACGAAAGAAATGGCCCAACCCACCCCCATACACATGTATATACATACACGTCCACACTCGCAAATATACATACCTATACATCTCAATGTACACATATGTATACACACACAGACACATACATATATACCCATGCACACAATTCACACTGCCTGCCTTTATTCATTCCCATCGTCACCTCGCCGCACATGGAATACCATCCCCCTCCCCCCTCATGTGTGCGAGGTAGCGCTAGGAAAAGACAACAAAGGCCCCATTCCTTCACACTCAGTCTCTAACTGTCATGCAATAATGCCCGAAACCACAGCTCCCTTTCCACATCCAGGCCCCACAGAACTTTCCATGGTTTACCCCAGACGCTTCACATGCCCTGATTCAATCCACTGACAGCACGTCAACCCCGGTATACCACATCAATCCAATTCACTCTATTCCTTGCCAGCCTTTCACCCTCAGGCATGTTCAGGCCCTGATCACTTAAAATCTTTTTCACTCCATCTTTCCACCTCCAATTTGGTCTCCCACTTCTCCTCGTTCCCTCCACCTCCGACACATATATCCTCTTGGTCAATCTTTCCTCACTCATTCTCTCCATGTGCCCAAACCATTTCAAAACACCCTCTTCTGCTCTCTCAACCATGCTCTTTTTATTTCCACACCTCTCTTACCTTACATTACTTACTCGATCAAACCACCTCACACCACATATTGTCCTCAAACATCTCATTTCCAGCACATCCACCCTCCTGCGCACAACTCTATCCATAGCCCACGCCTCGCAACCATACAACATTGTTGGAACCACTATTCCTTCAAACATACCCATTTTTGCTTTCCGAGATAATGTTCTCGACTTCCAAACATTCTTCAATGCTCCCAGGATTTTCGCCTCCTCCCCCACCCTATGATTCACTTCCGCTTCCATGGTTCCATCCGCTGCCAGATCCACTCCCAGATATCTAAAACACTTTACTTCCTCCAGTTTTTCTCCATTCAAACTTACCTCCCAACTGACTTGACCCTCAACCCTACTGTACCTAATAACCTTGCTCTTATTCACATTTACTCTTAACTTTCTTCTTTCACACACTTTACCAAACTCAGTTACCAGCTTCTGTAGTTTCTCACATGAATCAGCCACCAGTGTTGTATCATCAGCGAACAACAGCTGACTCACTTCCCAAGCTCTCTCATCCACAACAGACTTCATACTTGCCCCTCTTTCCAAAACTCTTGCATTCACCTCCCTAACAACCCCATCCATAAACAAATTAAACAACCATGGAGACATCACACACCCCTGCCGCAAACCTACATTCACTGAGAACCAATCACTTTCCTCTCTTCCTACATGTACACATGCCTTACATCCTCGATAAAAACTTTTCACTGCTTCTAACAACTTTCCTCCCACACCATATATTCTTAATACCTTCCACAGAGCATCTCTATCAACTCTATCATATGCCTTCTCCAGATCCATAAATGCTACATACAAATCCATTTGCTTTTCTAAGTATTTCTCACATACATTCTTCAAAGCAAACACCTGATCCACACATCCTCTACCACTTCTGAAAACACACTGCTCTTCCCCAATCTGATGCTCTGTACATGCCTTCACCCTCTCAATCAATACCCTCCCATATAATTTACCAGGAATACTCAACAAACTTATACCTCTGTAATTTGAGCACTCACTCTTATCCCTTGAAGATTATGGATGTGTATAATCATAATGAAGCTGATCCTAACAACATACTGCAGAACTCTGAAAGAAACAGTTAAGCTTACATCTTCCTAATACACACACTTTCATAGAGTTACCAGACTGCTCATAAGTGGTTACACCACTAGCAAGAGGCCTTCTTTAGTGAGGCTGTATAATCACCAATGGAAGAAAGGAGTACAATTTCATTTAGTAACTTCCTGTTCCAAAGGAATCCATCACTTCCCCTCTCTTGCATGAAGTATAGCCATAAAAGTTGCAGAAACCTTATAGAAGGGGATCCTTTAATAGTAATAAAACTTTCATTCTCTCTTCCCTTATCTTTTCCCATCTATTTACATCCACTTATCTCACTTTAATGATGTGTTATACATAACAATACAAAATCCATAAATTCTACTCGCAGTACACTACAATAAACGAGAAGTCCACTCTTCACTACTTTGAATTTTTTCCTTCCATGTTCTAAAAACTCACTACCCACTCTCACAGACTCATCTCAAAATACCCTTAAACATGTTTCAGTAAAACACATGAAAAACTAATACTACTAAATCGTAAAGACCGCTAAAAAAGGCGGCTTCTTTAGCTGTAACAGTGCTTCATCCTAATAAGGTCTCTTCTGATACTATGATATATTACTATTTGGGACACTTTTTCCCGAAAGAGAAGGTGCATTCCGTAGAATCTCTAACAAACATTACGGCCATGGTACAGTTTTCCCTACTTTTTTTTCTTGGCTCCAGACACAGACAAAAGTCCACAACAAGGCCGGGCCTTAACTGAAATAAAGAGAGAACTATGAAACAGAAAAAGACGAGACAAGGGAAAGCATTTACGAATTTTGAAGGAAGTGAAAAACCTTTTATAATATATCAGGTCATAGTTAATGAACATGACATAAGAAGGCAGAGTTCCAAAGCTTCGAGGTCTCGAGAAAGGAAAAGTTACCAAATAACCCACCCTTAAGCTGCCAACAGCGACATATTAATCATGTCACACAGCAGCTTGCCAAGTATCGTGTGGTCTAGCTAGTGGTTGGGGCACACAACCAGCCAGCTCTCAGAAGCAAAAACCAAAGTAATACCTATCGAAGAGGGAAAGTGAACCAACAATGCAGTGTAGGGCAAGAGGGGTAAGCTTTGAAGTCAGCCTGAAAAGGTTTATGTCAGACTGCTTCTGACTTGACTCTGTCAAGTGAGGATGCAGAGCTAGAACCACCCTGGATGTAAGAGCAGTACTCCATACAAGGATGAATCCATTCTTTGTATAAATGGAGCAACTGTTCAGAAGAATATTTTGACATCTTAACAGAACTCCCAATTTCTTTGAGGCAGACTTAGCAATATCCATAATATGGGGTTTCCCCAAAAAAAGAGAGCATGTTACTGTAATACCAAATGTGCTCATCGAGTCAGTAGGGAGAATTACAGAATTGTCAAAGGAGAGACAAAAGTTGTAAAGAACTTTCGATATAAAGATATAAAGATGGGTAGAAACTAGGTCTTGGAGGCATTAAACTTAAGCAATCTTTGTTTATCCCACTGAGATATCCTGTCCAAGTTTGAGTTTATTGAGGAAGTTGTGTCAAGATGAGATGTAGATCGAGTGAGAGAAGTAGGAGCAGCATTGAAAGATGTGGACAAGTGCAGAGTTGCGTTGTTAGCATATGAGTGCAGTTGGTTATTTGTGAAAGCAGGGAAATTAATGCAAAAAAGAAAAAGTGTGGGAGGATAGGGCAGAACCTTGAGGGACACCTCTGTTGTTGGAGGAGGCTGATCCATCAACAACCAGAGAGACAGATTGGCCAAAGAGGAAGCTAAATATGAAGGAGCAAAGAGAATGAGGGAAGCTAAAAGAGAGTAGCTAAGATATGATATCCTGTCTGAAAACCCTGTCAAAAGCTTTGGCTATGTCAAGGGCAACTACATAAGACTCCCCAAAATCTCTGGGATGATGACCAGACATTTGCAAAATAAGTATGTATGTATATGTATGAATATATGTATATGTTGATATGCATATGTATGTGTATGTATATGTACATGTATGGGTATTTATGTATATATATGTATATATGAGTGGATAGTCCGTTTCCTGGCGCCACCTCGCTGATGAAGGAAACAGTAATAGAGTATAATATAAATATCACTAGTGGATCTCACCTTACATATGTCATACTGGTGACCATAGAGAAGACTGTGATTCAAGGTGTCTAAGGATATGGGAGTTCAGGAGAGATTCAAAGACTGTGAAAATTGTACATGCCAAAGCAATAGGATGACTGTTACAAGGGTCAGAACGGTATATCTATCTATATCTCTGACACCTGTTCCAACAGAAACTCCCTCAAAGGGGCAGCCATGGCAACAGTCTCCATAACTAAAGAATAAAGGAATGCTTTGCCTATGGATTACATAACTGCAATGATAATGGGCAATGATAAAAGGTTATAAGAGTATAAGAGGAAGGGGAGTTTTTCCAAGCTTGATATGCCTGATCCCTTGCCTGAATGGCCTGAGAGCAGGAACAGTTGAAACTTGGACTGGAAAAAGAGGTCATCTTGGAGGAAGAGGGGATAAATGCTTCCAATCCTACAAGAATAACTTCAGCAATATGTATGGCAGAGACAGAAGCATCACTACATAAGAGCCAGTAATCTACCTATGAAAAGTAAGAATAGAGTTTACTTACGTTATTCCAATCAGCTTTGTTGAGGTGCCAGTATTTATGCTTAGAAGGGGCTGCTGGAGGGGGTTTGTAAATAAGGATGTAAAGAAATACTTCAGAGTATAATAGTGCTGGATGAATGGAAAAGACTGGTGGGGGAAATGGTTAATGCAGTAAGCATACTTAAAGCTAAGAGGATGTACAATAGCAGAGAGTGTTCCCGAGAAGGGGACCCATGAGTGTAAACTTCCTTCCCATAGAGCACAAACAGGTAATAGAAAGTTAATCTTCCTTTTCATGTCATTTCTCTAACCTCTCTGCCATACAGTCCATTCTATTTGCAAGTCCATTTGGGCTAGTGCAATTTCTTAACCATGCCATTCAATTTTCCAATGCAATATTTTTCAAACTTCTTACTTGTCATTTTCTTTGGCCTTTCTTTTACTGCTACTTTTCTTCCAAAACAGTTTGGATTACTCTGATTTTGTTACTAAACAGTCTTGCAATATCTCACAAGCAGTTTCAATTACACATTGCAAAATATATACAATTCTTAAGGCATTCTCATCTGAGCAGCCTTTAACCCAAAACAGGTCAGTCACTGCATTTGTCTACCTATCCTTTCTATCTTCAAATTACACCCCTAAAAATATTTTCTACATCTATTCCTTACTATTCATGGGTGTGTGTGTGTGAGTGTTATATCCTTGGAAAATGCCACAAATACCAAAGCTGTACATACTGATACAAGGACTACTTACCATCTTTCGAAATTGTTTGCCATTTCCTACATTACCACATGAGCACCAGGAACAGACAAAGAAAAGGCCTCATTTGCTCACATCTATTCTCTAAGGTATTATTAGAAAATTGTAGGTTTTAAAGAATGAAAGTCTGTTTCTCTCTTGGGTAGTGCCCTGAGAGCTACATGAGAACCCATAAATCCTCTGGGGCTAGGAGCCTCTAACTCCTCTTTTTTGGGGAAAGCTTTATGCTTCTCACCCTTCACAAACCGATCAAATAGTACTTATGACAATAGGTCACCTCTGAACTCCCCTAAGAACCTAAGTAAATGAAAAATAACACTTCATTTCCAACTTCTCATTCTGCCAGATGCTATGGACAATTACTTTAAATTTCTCCAAAATCTCAATCAAAATATAGTATATATTACCAACAAAGAACAAAATTCTAAGGGTTCACATCTTTTTAAAATCAGTGAACTAAAGGAATTTTACCTTTAAGGGATGTATTTTACAATTTTCACAGTCAGAAGTTACATCATCTGCTGGGCAGAATGAGCCATCCCCCTTGACACGACAACAAGGAGGATCATAACTTCCATTTTGCATATTGAACAGAGACCAGTCCATGTAATCATCCAACCATGATGATGCAGGCTGGGCAACATATGTTCTGTAAAAAAGAAAACATCAATGTTAATCTAAATATATAATCTAATTCTATATAGATAAAGTACTCATAAAAGAAATAAGGAAACTGAATCATATATAATCACTATCATAACAATTTTACATTTGAATAAAAAGGAAGATTAATTGGTTTGTAAATGTGAGTCTGCATGGAGGAAACTTTGAAGTGAATTGTTTTTGATGTCTGGGAGTGGACATGGCAGCAGAGGATCCAAGAGAGATAAAGTGAACCACTGGGTGGGTGAGAGAAGGTCCTGGATGCATTGTGGGATGTGTGGGGAAAATAATTCATGAACTGGAAGGGCAAACATGGGCATAACTGATGGCACAGTAAACCCAATGGTGCTATATGGATGCAAGGTGTGGGCTCTGGATGACAGAGTATGGAAGTGGGTGAATGGGTAGGAAATGAAATGCTTTATGCCATTATATGGTGTAAGGAGAGTTGATCAAGTAAGAGCAGATAGGAGAAGAGAGAGGTGTGGTATTGAGAAGAGTATGGTTGAGAAAGCTGAAGATGGCATACTAAAATAATTTGTACATATGGAGAGAATGAGAGAAGAGAAGTTGACAAAGAAGGTATAAGTGTCAGAAAAGAAGGGTACAGGGAGAAGAGGGAGAATGAACTGGAGATGGAGGGATGGATGTGAGCAGTTGTAGCCATTCTTTGTCTGTTCCTGGCATTACCTCACTATTGCAGAGATGGTAAGTATGAGTGTGTTCATGTGTAAATAGGTATATGTCTGTGTATGTATGTTAGGGAGGTGAATGCAAGAGTTTTGGAAAGAGGGGCAAGTATGAAGTCTGTTGGGGATGAGAGAGCTTGGGAAGTGAGTCAGTTGTTGTTCGCTGATGATACAGCGCTGGTGGCTGATTCATGTAAGAAACTGCAGAAGCTGGTGACTGAGTTTGGTAAAGTGTGTGGAAGAAGAAAGTTAAGAGTAAATGTGAATAAGAGCAAGGTTATTAGGTAGAGTAGGGTTGAGGGTCAAGTCAATTGGGAGGTGAGTCTGAATGGAGAAAAACTGGAGGAAGTGAAGTGTTTTAGATATCTGGGAGTGGATCTGGCAGCGGATGGAACCATGGAAGCGGAAGTGGATCATAGGGTGGGGGAGGGGGCGAAAATTCTGGGAGCCTTGAAGAATGTGTGGAAGTCGAGAACATTATCTCGGAAAGCAAAAATGGGTATGTTTGAAGGAATAGTGGTTCCAACAATGTTGTATGGTTGCGAGGTGTGGGCTATGGATAGAGTTGTGCGCAGGAGGATGGATGTGCTGGAAATGAGATGTTTGAGGACAATGTGTGGTGTGAGGTGGTTTGATCGAGTAAGTAACGTAAGGGTAAGAGAGATGTGTGGAAATAAAAAGAGCATGGTTGAGAGAGCAGAAGAGGGTGTTTTGAAATGGTTTGGGCACATGGAGAGAATGAGTGAGGAAAGATTGACCAAGAGGATATATGTGTCGGAGGTGGAGGGAACGAGGAGAAGAGGGAGACCAAATTGGAGGTGGAAGGATGGAGTGAAAAAGATTTTGTGTGATCAGGGCCTAAGCATGCAGGAGGGTGAAAGGAGGGCAAGGAATAGAGTGAATTGGAGCGATGTGGTATACTGGGGTTGACATGCTGTCAGTGGATTGAATCAAGGCATGTGAAGCGTCTGGGGTAAACCATGGAAAGTTGTGTAGGTATGTATATTTGCGTGTGTGGACGTATGTATATACATGTGTATGGGGGTGGGTTGGGCCATTTCTTTCGTCTGTTTCCTTGCGCTACCTCGCAAATGCGGGAGACAGCGACAAAGCAAAAAAAAAAAAAAAAAAAGTATATGTATGTTTACATTGAAATGTACAGGTATGTATATGTGTGTGTGTGGGCGTTTATGTATATACAAGCATATGTGGGTGGGTTGGGCCATTCTTTCGTCTGTTTCCTTGAGCTACCTCACAAATGCGGGAGACAGCGAATAGGTATAATAAAAAAATAGAAAAAAAATTAGTAAGTGGAAGATCTTAAGAGTATATGGTATGGGAAGTAAGCTGCTAGAATCACTGAAAAGTTTTTACCAAGGATGTAAGGCAAGTGTGCAGGTAGGAAAAGAGGATAGTGATTGGTTCCCAGTGAAGGTCAGTCTGTGGCATGGATGTGCAATGTTCCAATGGCTGTTTAATTTGTTTATGGATGGGGTGGTTAGGGAGGTAAATGCAAGGATTTTGGAGAGAGGGGTGAGTATGCAGTATGCTGGGGGGGATGACAGGGCCTGGGAAGTAAGTCAGTTGCTGTTTGCTAGTGATACAGCGCTAGTAGCTGATTCCAGTGAGAAACTGCAAAAGTTGGTGAATGAGTTTGGAAAAGTGTGTGAAAGGAGAGAGTTGAGAGTACATATAAGAGCAAGGTTATTAGGTTCAATAGGGCTGAGGGACAAGTTAATTGGGATGTTAGTTTGAATGAAGAAAAATTGGAGGAAGTGAAGTGTTTTAGATATTTGGGAGTGGACTTGGCAGTGAATGGAACCATGGAAGTGGAAGTGATGGAATGGATGAAGGCAGCAAGTATGACTATGTACATATGTATATAGGTATATGGCTGTATGTATATGTATGTATACATTGAAATGTATATGTGCATGTATGGGCTTTTATGTATATATATATATATACAAGTATGTGGGTGGTTGGGCCATTCTCCGTCCGTTTCCTTGGGCTACCTTACTGATGTGGGAAACAGCGGTTAAGTATAATATTTAAAAATACATAAAAATTACAATTGTTCATATGTCTGCCAGTGCTAACAGCTGTGTGCATACGATAGTGAATGTCTGATGATCCCGGCATTGTGTACATCACAACATCTCTCTCAGTTCTTGCTCTCAGTTACAATTCGGTAAGTGAGCGTTATTCTAGTGAATCTAATGAATTTTTATACCTGGTTTAAACCATTTTTTGTATTAAACCCCAAAGAAGATGATGGAGGAAAAAAGTCAATGAGGCTGCATGTGATCTACAGTTGTCCTATTCAATGGTCTCCACAATTTTAAAATACAGAGAAAAACTCATTTGAAGCAGTGAAATCAACAATAATAACAAAGGAATGTCAAGGGCTCATCCATGAAATGGAAAAGTTGTTGATTCTGTGGATGGAAGATCAAATTAAAAACGTGTATCACTAAGCTTACTAATAATTCAGGTGAAGGCTAGTAGTCTTTTTGAGACTTTGAAGGTGTAAGTGCAAGAGGATTACATCAAGAACTTCGCAGGAAGTTATGGATGGTTCAATAGATTTAAAAGAAGATACAGCTTGCATAACATTCCAGTCACAGGTGAAGCTGCAAGTGCTGATGAATGAGCAGCCAAAAAAGTTCAATAAAAGCTTGGATGAATCAATCCATTAACTAAAGCATTTTAAATAAAAGGTAAAAAGAAACATCAGAATCATATCACTTTAGTCTAATCCTGACATGCAAATATTAAGCAAAATGTTTTTACAAAAAAGGAACACTATCCATGTAATCATACAAATATACATATAATGAAAATACCTATTGGACAGAAGTGAGGCAATGTACACCTGCGTTGACAAACTGTCCGAGTTACAGTCAACTGTGCCACAAATCTTGTTTTGTTCTGAGAAGTTGCTGAAGTTTAGGCCACCCTTCAGGACAAAGTAAACAGGTGGTCCTACGCTTAGGTACTCCCCTAGATACTGAAAAAAAAAATCTAATAAATTTCCATCAATGTTATATAATATATAAAGGTCCATTCTTACGTTTTCTTGAGGCTTTACCTAGCCAATTCATACACTTTTTTTTTTTTCAAATTTGTTCACAATGAACAGACAAAAGAACAGCCTCATCAATCAAATGCACTCTTTTGCCATCATGTATAATGCACCCAAACCAGAGCCCCCATTCACAGTCAAATTACAAAGACCAATTTATAGACTCCCTTGACCACTTCCTATGCCCTGGTTCAGGCCAGAAACAGTACATTGCCCTCTGCTACCATACTGCTCCAAACCTCCATCTTATGCATGCTCTCTCACCCTCCTGAATGCTTGGAGACCAATAACTCAAAGACTGTTTCACTCCTAATTTCAAACTTTTCTACCTTCTTTCATTCTTTTGCATTCAGGGCCCAAGACTTGCACCTATACTCATGTGGCCTCAAAGACAGTGACCTCTCCCTCCAAACACTCTTCAATGTACCCAGGACCTTTGACCCCTCTCCCATCATATCACTCAGTTCAGCTACCATAGTTCATCTGCTGCCATGTCTACTCCCAAGTATCTAAAACATTCTACTTCCTCCAGTTCCCCCAATTCAAACCAGCCTGTCTTAACCCTTGTTAAACCTCATTACCTAACTTTCCCCCACATCATCTCTCACTTTCCTCCTTTCACACATTCTCCCGCATTTGGACAACAGATACAACAATTTCTTTCTTCAGTCTGTCAAAAGAGCTGTGTCATCTGCAAACTGCAAATGACTTACCACCCAGGATCCACTATCCCCAGTAATTTGTAAACATGCTCCTGTTTCTAAAACCTTTGTGTTTACCCTCCCTCCCTTTCCATGAAGAGATTAAACAGCCGTGGGGATATTACACACCCTTAATGCAAAGCCACCTTCACATGGAACCAGTCACCTTCTTCCCTTCCTGCTCCCACATATGCCTTACCCTGCTGACAAAAACTCCTTACTGTATCCAGTGGTTTTTCTTCCACACTATATAATCATAGCACCTTCCAAAAGATCTCTCTGTCAGCCGAATTCTAAGCTTTCTGTGGGTCTGTAAATACAAGATACAAGGTGTGTGTGTTGTCCCCATGGATGTTTAATTTGTTTATAGATGGGGTGGTTACGGAGGTATATGCAAGAGTTTTGGAGAGAAGGGCGAGTATGCAGTCTGTTGGGGATGAGAAGGCCTGGGAAGTGAGTCGGTTGTTCTTCGCTGATGATACAGCACTGGTGGCTGATTTGAGTGAGAAACTGCAAAAGTTGGTAAATGAGTCTGGAAAAGTGTGTGAAGTCAAAGTTGAGAGTAAACGTGAATAAGAGCAAGGTTATTAGGTTCAGCAGGGCTGAGGGGCAAGTTAGTTGGGATGTAAGTTTGAATGGAGAAAAATTGAAAAATTGGAGGAAGTGAAGTGTTTTAGATGTCTGACAGTGGACTTAGCAGCAAATGGAACCAAGGAAGTGGAAGTGAGTCACAGGGTGGGGGAGGGGGCGAAGGTTCTGGGAGCGATAAAGAATGTGTGGAAAGAGAGAACATTATCTCAGAAAGCAAAAATGGGTTGTTTGAAGGAGTAGTAGTTTCAACAATATTATGTGGTTGCAAGGCATGGGCTATAAATAGGGTTGTCTGGAGAAGGGTGGATGTGTTGGAAATGAAATATTTGAGGACAATATGTGGTGTCAGGTGGTTTAATTGAGTAAGTACAAGAAGGGTAAGAGAGATGAGTGGTAATAAAAAGAATGTGTGGTTGAGAGAGCAGAAGAGGGGGTGTTGAAATGACTTGGACATTTGAGAGAATGAGAGGAGAGACTGACAAAGAGGAGATATGTGTCAGAGATGGAGGGAACAAGGAGAAATGGGAGACCAAATTGGAGGTGGAAGGATGGAGTGAAAAAGATTTTGAGTGATCGGGGCCTGAAAATGCAGGAGGGTGAAAGGCATGTGTGGAAAAGAGTAAATTGGAATGATGAAGTATACTGGGGTCGATGTGCTGTCAATGGACTGAACCAGGGAATGTGAAACATCTGAGGTAAACCATGGAAAGGTCTGTGGGGTCTGGGTGTGGATAGGAAGCCTTGGTTTCCATGTATTATTCATGATGGCTAGAGACTGTGTGAGCGGATGTGGCCTTTTTGTGTCTGTTTCTTGGTGCTACCTTTCTGATGCAGGGGGTGGTGCTGGGAATGGCTGAAGGCACTTGAATATATGTACATGTTTATATATGTATACGTATGTGTATGTATTATACTGTTATGAATGTGTGTGTGTGTGTGCCCCCATGTTTGTATGTGTGTCCCTTTGTGTGTTTATGGGGTAAGTGATATTTTATGTTGTAGGACAACAGAGAGGACAGACAGGGCCTCCGTTATCTAAGCGTGGGTTTCACTTCCCTGGCCGGGTCATCAATTCAGGCACTCTCAACCCTTAGGCCTGCCGTCTTTCCCATACCCGAGGAACCAGATGGCCGAGGTTAAGAACAGGGGTCACGCCAGGCCATCAATCCAGTTAACCACAACACTTGGACCTTTCATTTCTCCCCTGTCCGAGGCACCACACGACTAGGGTCAAGGTAAGAGGTCAGCTAGGAAATATGGCTTCCTGTATATCATCATTACCGTTAGGACAAGTGGAGGGTGGGCCTTAGGCAAGATGTGGGCCGAACCTAAGACCCTCCAGCCAACCAAGAGTGGCACTATTAACTACCCTCCTCCAATACCAACTGGACCTTAGGCCTCTAGCCAATCAAGAGTGGCACTATGGGTCACTCTTCACCAATCCCACCAGAGACAAGGGCAGCAGGGCAGGGCAGGCCGCTCCTGGCTCGCTCCTCCCTGCAATAAAAACCTTTGACACCAGCTGGGCCATGATTTTCTCTCTACCCTGTAGCCCAGCAGGTAAGTGGTTTTCCCCTCTGTCTCAAGCTTGTAGCCTAAAATTAGAACAAAGTGGCACTATACGAAACTCTACAGTGTTGAACTGCCTCTGTCATTTAGTTTCGAGTGTCATAGAGTATTGTAACTTGTCATAGAAGTGTCCAACGAATAAGTGTAACTTACGTCATGTTGCTAGAGTCAAACTGTCATAAAGGGAAGAGATCTGGTTCGAAATCTTACCTGGAAAGTTGAACTCTTGTTCAGTGTTAATGTAAATGATTTGTGCCTGATTAATGTGCTTCTGTTATTTTGTACTCTTTAGTTCTTGGATTATAGTTTTAATGCTGGTGTTTGATTTAATCCCATGAATTTAAGATAGTGTTATCCGTGTGCGTAGTTGATGATCCTTCCCACTAGGATTCGTAACATAAGAAATTGGCAACCTCGCCAGGATTTTTCTTGCCTTAATGGAATCTCTTTCCTTGATTTATTAATCATGCTGTTGACCAGCAACTGATGTTGAACATTTCTGTCGATCTGAGCCCTCTTCCGAGGACATTAAATCTTTAACCTTTAACAAGTTATGAGTTGAAGCTTGTTGTGGATAGGCTAGGAGTGATTTATGACCAGAGTGATAATAAAGCACAGTTGGAGACATTAATTAATCAGTTTGTTGGCGAGCAGATCATAAATGCCGTGCTTGACGTTGAAATTAGCGTTGCCAATACCGCCCCATCATCGAGGTCGGCTGAAGCCTTGATCCCCCCCGTCTCTCTAGTGATGTTAATATTAATCCCGAATACTTGCAGTTCCAACTAGAGATTGCTCGACAACGTAGAAAAAGAACAAACTAAGATCAATGCACAAGTGCAGGTGCAGAAGGAACGGACTGAACAAGCTAAGATCGATACACAAGTGCAGGTACAGAAGGAACAGACTGAACAACCTAGGCTAGCATTAGAACAAGAGAGATTACGACAGAATGCGCCACGACCAGAACTAGTGCTTTCTTATTTGAACAACATAGATGTTGTACCAAAGTTTTGTGAAAATGACGTGACTACATTTTTCCTTAAGTTTGAACAGACTGCCGATCAGCTCTCTTGGCTGAAGTCATCTTAGATGACTGTGATACATCCCCACCTTGTTGGTAAGGCTGGGTCCGCATACACCTCATTGACTAGTGACCAGTGTAATGATTATGTCATGAAGAAGGCATGTCCAGGACTTTTCAATAAACCCTGAGGGAGCTGGGTATCGGTAAGACTACTTCCACTGCTTACCACCATCAGAGTATGGTGCAATGGAACATTACCATTCCACCCTGAAGTCCATGCTAAAGAAGTATTGTGCCAACAACACTAAGGACTGGGATAAGGGACTCCCATTTCTTCTCTTTGCCACAAGAGAAGTGCCTAATGAATCTCTACGTTTCTCCCCCTTTGAGCTGATCTTTGCCCATGAGGTCCGAGAGCCTCTTAAATAACTGAAAGATGTGTGGCTAAACTAGAGTGAGAGTGTCGGCCTGTTGGACTCCGTGAGAGAGTTCGAGGAGAAACTCCAGAGGTGTTGGGAAGCCACTCAGGAGAATCTAACAGAGACCCAGGTATGAATGGAGAGATGGTATGACAAACGATCTCGATTGAGAAGGTTTGAGGTGGGGGACGAGGTGTTGCTCCTACTATCTCGGCCAGGACAACCCCTGGCTGCCTGTTTTCTGGGTCCCTACACCATTATCTAGAGTGTAGGAGACTCAAATTACCTTGTCTCTACCCACATGCGCAGAGGCTGGAGATTATGCCACGTCAACATGCTTAAACCATATTTCAATCGTGATCCTCCCCTATGGAACCGACTGTGCCAGTTTGCATCATCCAACATCCAGTGGTAGCTGTATGCGACAAGGACGACGACCCAGCTGCAGGTGCCTTGGAGACCTGGGAACCGGACAGAGGCATAGACGGGAAGTGGGAGGCGAAACTTTCGCATCTAACGGAGAAATGTGTGCAGATGTCTGCCCTGCTGTCAAAACACCAGGAGGTTTTCTGAAGCACACCTGGACAGACCTTGCTCACAAGCCATGATGTAGACGTGGGAGATGCCCAGCCTGTCAAACAAGCTCCTTACCAGGTGAGTCCACAACGAGTGGCCATCCTTTATACCGAGCTGAACTATATGCTTGAGTATGACATGATTGGGCCATGTCAGTCAGAATGGAGCTCCCCTGTTACTCTCATACCCAAGCCCAATGGGACCTATTGGTTCTGTACTGACTACCGCTGGGTTAATGAGGTGACGAGAACTGATAGTTACCCCCTGCCGCATGTAGAAGACTGCATACATCGTGTTGGCAATGCTCGCTATCTGACAAAACTAGACCTCAGGAAAGGGTATTGGCAGATTATATTAACGGAGAAAGAACAAGACATCAGCACCTTTGTAGTGTTAGGACGGACTTATAAGTGTGAAGTGATGCCTTTTGGCATGAAGAATATCCCTACCACATTTCAACGACTTATGGACATCCTCATCAGAGACCTGTCTGGTTGTGTCATCTACCTGGATGATATTGTGATATACAGTAAGAGTTGGGACTAAAATCTACAGAGACTTGACAACATTCTGATGGTCTTGAATGAGGCTAACCTTGTTCTCAACTGGGCCAAATGCGAATTTGTGAAGGCCAAGGTGCAGCATTTGGGCTATGTGATAGGTCAAGGTGAGCTAGCCCCACCAACTGCAAAAATCCAGGCTTTTTCCCAGATGGGTGCCCCCTGATCTAGAAGAGAACTGAGACATTTTATGGGTATGGTTGGGTACTACTGGATGTTCAATGTTAATTTTGCAACACTTACGGCCCCTCTAACAGATTTATTGAAGAAAGATGTTAGATATGTTTGGAATGAGCAATGTGAGACAGCCTTTCATCAGTTAAAAGCCATACTTTGTAATAGTCCTATTTTGCAGGCTCCTGATTTTGACCAGCTGTTCAAGTTAGCAGTAGATGCCAGTAATGTGGGAGGTGGTGCTGTCCTCTTGCAGGAGGACGCAGAAAAGGTTGACCACCCCGTAAGTTATTTAAGTAAGAAATTCAATCAAGCCCAAAGTAATTATTCCACTACTGAGAAGGAACTTTTGTCTTTGATACTTGCATTGCAGCACTTTCATGTATAATTGTGCCCTTCAGGCAATATTATGAGGTTGTATACTGACCACCACCCACTCAAATACGTTAATAAGTTCCAAGATAAGAATCAAAGGTTAACTAGGTGGGCCTTGTTCCTTCAAGAGTTTAATTTAGATATTCACCATATTGCTGGCACATATAATGTGCTAGCAGACTGTTTATCCCGCTCTTAAGGTAAGAAAATTCCTCTTCCAGGAATTTTCTCCTTTACGTAAGGGGGTGTTATGAACATGTGAGTGTGCCCTCATGTTTGTACGTGTGTCTCTTTGTGTGTTTATGGTGCAAGTGATATTTTATGTTATAGGACAACAGAGAAGACAGCCAGGGCCTCCGCTATCTTGGCTTGGGTTTCACTCCTCTGGCTGGGTCATCAATTCAGGCACTCTCAACCCTTAGGCCTGCCGTCTTTAACATACCCAAGGAACCAGATGGCCGAGGTTAAGAACAGGGGTCACGCCAGGCCATCAATCAAGTTTCCCACAATACTTGGACATTTCATTTCTCCTCTGTCCGAGGCACCACACGACTAGGGTCAAGATAGGAGGTCAGCTAGGAAATATGGCTTCCTGCATATCATCATTACCGTTAGGACAAGTGGAGGGTGGGCCTTAGGCAAGATGTGGGCCAGACCTAAGACCCTCTAGCCAACCAGGAGTGGCACTATGAGCCACCCTCCTCCAGTCACAGCCAGACCTAAGACCCTACAGCCAAGTAGGAGTGGCACTATCAGCTACCCTCCTCCAATCACAACTGGACCTTAGGCCTCTAGCCAATCAAGAGTGGCACTATGGGTCACCCTTCATCAATCCCACCTGAGACTTGTACAGCAGGGCGGGGCAGGCCACTCCTGGCTTGCTCCTCCCTGCAATAAAAACCTCTGACACCAGCTGGGCCATGATTTCCTCTCTACCCCGTAGCCCAGCAGGTAAGTGGTTTTCCCGTTTCAAGCCCGTAGCCTATGATCAGTGTAAAGTGGTGCTATACGAAACTCTATGGTGTTGAACTGCATCTGTCATTTAGTTTCGAGTGTCATAGAGTATTGTAAATTGTCATAGAAGTGTCCAACGAATAAGTGTATCTTGAATCATGTTGCGAGAGTCAAACTGTCATAAAGGAAAGAGATCTCCTGGTTTGAAGTCTTATCTGGAATGTTGAACTCATGTTCAGTGTTAACGTAAATGATCTGTGCATGACTAATGTGCTTCTGTTATTTTGTACTCTTTAGTTCTTGGATCATAAATAGTTTTAATGCTAGTGTTTGATTCAATCCCATGACTTTAAGATAGTGTTATCCATGTGCGTAGTTGACGATCCTTCCCAGTGAGAGGATTCGTAACAATATGTTGACATGTGTATACATGTATATGTATGTGTATGTGCATGTATGTACATATGTGCTTATGTGAGTCGATGGGTCTTTTTTCGTCTGTTTCCTGGCACTATATTGTTGACATGAGAAATGGCAATCAGGTATAATCAAAATAATAAAAAAATATGTATGTATGTACTTATAAAAGCATACTTAATTAATCATATGGAAGATAATTATAGTTTAGTAAGAACTCTACACATGAGAAACCTATAGAAATATACCTATATTCTCAGTGTTGTTTGGCTTTTCCTTTGGAAAACCTATTTGAAACACATATGAAGAGTTTACATAAAAGAATGGACTGTCGCAGGTCTATATTAAGGATGCAGACATGAAGATGTGAGGACACACATCTGTACAAGGATGGAGACAGCAAAAAGGTAGGAGGTAAATATATGGACAAGCAGCTAAAGTATAGATGAGTGTCTACCTTTCTAAAATGAGACACTTGGGTATTAGGAAAAAAAAAAATGCAAAATATGGCTGAACTCACCTGAAAATACTTCTGAAGGTAGGAATCATCAGGCATAGAAATCTCTTGATCAAGACCAATATCAATCTTTGGTAAAACAGCAATACTGGAACACAGCCAACCAGCAAACACAACCATTACTATGGGGCGAACTATCCGTGAAAGAAGCATAGGAGCATACACATACTTGAATGCTTTCTGTAGTGGGCCTTCCTGTGATGACCCTTCCTTGTCTGATCCCCTTATGCAACAGAGGATGTCAAAACGGTTTTCCTGTTGAAAGTTTATGCCATAACTTACACATAACTGATAAGTCCAAAATAATATGACTAAAGTAGAATTCAAATAAGTGAAATTGCATATGAACACACATTCATCTAATATTTTTCGTCTTTCCTCCTTATGACTTTTTTCTTTTCCTGATGTCATCTTTCTTCAAACACCTGAGATGAGGGTGCCAATTTAACTCAAGTTCAACCAAAATTCATTATTATATAAAGCAGTTAATCATATGATTTTTGTACCCTCTTCTTGCTCACTCATTCACAAACACAAGAAAAATATGAAAAGATACTGCAGCAGTAATGAGTGCAAGGACCTCTCAATTTATGTGATAGTTGTATTCTTGAAAACAGTCATGTGAATAAAAAAATACTGCTATACATCAGATAGAGTAATTAATTGAGATTAGGGGTTTTGTTATCAGTAACATTACTAAATACTAAACCAGTGAAAAACTACAGTGTACATGTACCAGGAAGTATAAAATACTATAATATACATACAGGTTGTACCTCTTAAATTTGACAACCTTGCGACCTGGTCAGTGCTGGACCAAAGAAAATGCCGGAAAACAGAAACTAACCCATTTAAAGGCCTGTGAGAGAACACTCAGTAAAAATAATTACTATATGAGTTATGAACAGAGAACTATACTTCATTAAATAACAGGTCTGTGGCTGGGGAGAGAACAGTGTTCCTTGGGGGAAGCAATATTCCTGAGTGGGAAGTGATGGTGTGCACTGTTTTGCAGACAGATATCTGATGGCTATTGCATGAGTTAATATGTACCATAATAATGCTGATCTGCAATGATACCATGGGGTAGGAAACAACTCACAGAAAAGTCTCAGGAAATATAATGAACATCTTCCCATGTTTTCTTCTATTTTCCAAGGTTCTTTATGGTTGAGTAACAAAAGAATATATGTTTTCTATTTTCCAAGGTTCTTTATGGTTGAGTAACAAAAGAATATTACATGAACTTATATGAACAAATCTAAAAGGAGCAGGGCTCCTAACCTGACCCACTAGGGGAACAAGGTTGCATCAGAGGAACATGATGCCCAACACGAACTCATGTGTATTCAGTTCAGGAGACAGTGAGTTATGAATATGCACTGAAATGTAGTGAGTGAAGTGGTTATGGTAGTGCAGACAAAACACAGCTTAAGTATATCTTCCAAAGCTTATCAACAATCTTACTGTTATGTTATTGAAACACTGCTTATTTGAATCATTAACCGAAAGCTATACTTCAGGATAAATAACGGTCCTGTAGCCGTGAAGGAAGCTGTCTTCCTCTGAGGGAAAGTGTTCCTTGGAGGGAATCTAGGTGCATAACATAGGCAAAATCGTTAAAACTCTGGAAGAACACAAGAACACCTTCTCAAATCTTCATCCATTTTCCAAGACCTCTTCAGAGGGAATAAAAAAAATATGAAATGAAGGTATTTTAACAAATCTAAGAACAGGGCTTCTAGCCTGACCTAATAATATCCGAGGAATACTGCTGCACCTGAGGAACATGGTGCCCAACCCAACCTCTTGTAAATTCTGTCTAGGCTATGGTGAGTTATGAAAATGTATTGTATGAATAATGAGGTGTGTGAAGTGGTTACAGTAGTGCTGGCAAAACATAGCCCTATTCTCTTCGGAAGCTTACAAATAATTTTACCACAGTGTCACTAAAACATTACTTTTTTATTTATCCATTAGAGTTAATCACTGTTTCCAACATCAGTGAGGTAGCACAACGAACGGATGAAGAATAGCCCATCCACTCATATCACATATATATGCATAAACGCCCATACACGCATATGTACATATCAACATATACATACACATGCACAGACATATACATATGTACGGATTCATACCTGCTTGCCTTCATCCATTCCTAGCACTACCCCGCCCCACAGGAAACAGCATCGCTACCCCCTGCTTCAGTGAGGTAGTGCCAGGAAGACAGAAAAAGAAAGCCACATTCATTCACACTCAGTCTCCAGCTGTCATGTAAAATGCCCTGAAACCACAGCTCCCTTTCCACATACAGGCCCCACAGACCTTTCCATGGTTTACCCCAGACATTTCACATTGACAGCATGTTGACCACAGTGTGCCACATCGTTCCAATTCACTCTATTCCGTGCATGCCTCTCACCCTCTTGTATGTTAAGGCCCCGATCGCTCAAAATCTTTTTCACTCCATCCTTCCACCTCCAATTTGGTCTCCTGCTTGAGTTATCAACAGACAACTATACCTCAGGAGTATAACATGCCTCCAAAAAGGAAGCAGTGCTCCCTGGTGAAAAGTGAAGGAGGTGGGCACTAATCCACAGACAGTGAGCTCAACCAAAGCACATCTGTATTTTTGCTTTTATACAATATCTACATTATCATTAGACTGTAACCACTCAGATTCACCATGTCCCAGGGCATGCTTAATATCAGCTGTTCATTCATCTCTCTCATAACATATACAAGCAAATCCATAACAGCCTGAGGTGATGGCCCTATGTTTCTTAACACCAATGGAAGCAAGAAAACTTAAAGATGGGGCAAAACATGCACAATATACAGTATACTGCAGCACAAAATATTGAGCATTCAATGACTAAGGACTGTCTTCGCGCCATGCATATGCTTGTCTCTAACACAGCACTGGTAATGCTACACCACTGTGCTAACAGCCCAGTAATGATAGGATGAATTCCAAACCTATAGCCTTGTGAATCTAAAAAAGGTGTAAATGGACCAGGCATAATATCCCAAAATGGCATAAATCATATAAGCGTACATTAAGAAATACCTGTAAATGATATACAGAACAAGTAATCTGCACATGCAGACAGCATTAAAAGAGAATTTCTCAAACAAAAGAGTAAAGTTATGCAATAGATTCTCTTGAGTGTAAAACTCTCTTCCTACATGCACATACACAGTATCAGACGTGTCATCATAGAGAGTATTCTCAAATGTAAGGGTACAAGGGGAAACTTAAACAGGCTTCACCATGGGTCACCTGTAGAGCAAGTGAAATTCAACCCAACGATGTATAAAGAAATGATGATGGGAAAGTGAAAGCAGACTATACTATACCTATAATCCTACATAAAATCTGTATAACCATTCTCAATTTCATAGGGTGGATCAGATACATAGAGCCCATAAACTTAGTTATATACATCTGTGAGACATACCCAGTGTGTTCAAGTGAATCACAAGCTTCAACATTTATAAATCCTACATGAACATGTTTGCAGATGATGCAAAGGTCATGAATGAGGTGAAAAAGAAGAGGATTGCATCAGCTTACAAGGGACCAAATAATAATTCCAAAAATGGTCTGAAATGTAGTTGATGAAATTCAGCTCAAACAAATGTAAAGAAATGCAGATGTGAGAAAGTGAAAGAAGCTCCAATACGATTTTACCTAGCAGGAGATGAGCTTCAGGATTGTGTGCGAGAAGGACTTCAGTGCAGACATCATCCCAATCTGTTAACAGTCCTCCATTACGAGAATAGTTAAGGTAAATATCAGAGTAGCTTTCTAGTACAGGGTTAAGAAAATACTTAGCATGCAATTCATATCTTACAAATGCCAAAACTAGAATATGCCTCTCACACTGTTGCTACACCTAAAAAAGCAGAGTTCATAGAGAATGTCCAGTGGGGAGCAACAAAGATGGTACTAGAATTAAGAGAGCTGAGCTAGAGGGACAGACTGGAGGCTTTATATTTACCCACTTGTGAAGAAAGAAGACTAAGGGGTAACCTGATCAAAACTTTTCAAGTCTTAAAAGATATCAATGAAGTGGATGTGGACAGTTCTTCGAGATATGTAGGGATAGAGCAACCAGAGGACATAACACGTAAATAAATAAAAATCTTTAAACAAGAATGTAAGAAATTTTAAATTTTAGGGAGAATAAAAAGATGTTCTGGAAGGAGGTAAATAAAGTGCGTAAGACATGGGAGCAAATGGGAACTTCAGTGAAGGGCGCAAATGGGGAGGTGATAACAAGTAGTGGTGATGTGAGGAGATGGAGTGAGTATTTTGAAGGTTTGTTGAATGTATTTGATGATAGAGTGGCAGATATAGGGTGTTTTGGTCGAGGTGGTGTGCAAAGTGAGAGGGTTAGGGAAAATGATTTGGTAAACAGAGAAGAGGTAGTAAAAGCTTTGCGGAAGATGAAAGCCGGCAAGGCAGCAGGTTTGGATGGTATTGCAGTGGAATTTATTAAAAAAGGGGGTGACTGTATTGTTGACTGGTTGGTAAGGTTATTTAATGTATGTATGACTCATGGTGAGGTGCCTGAGGATTGGAGGAATGCGTGCATAGTGCCATTGTACAAAGGCAAAGGGGATAAGAGTGAGTGCTCAAATTACAGAGGTATAAGTTTGTTGAGTATTCCTGGTAAAGTAAATTATATGGGAGGGTACTGATTGAGAGGGTGAAGGCATGTACAGAGCATCAGATTGGGGAAGAGCAGTGTGGTTTCAGAAGTGGTAGAGGATGTGTGGATCAGGTGTTTGCTTTGAAGAATGTATGTGAGAAATACTTAGAAAAGCAAATGGATTTGTATGTAGCATTTATGGATCTGGAGAAGGCATATGATAGAGTTGATAGAGATGCTCTGTGGAAGGTATTAAGAATATATGGTGTGGGAGGCAAGTTGTTAGAAGCAGTGAAAAGTTTTTATCGAGGATGTAAGGCATGTGTACATGTAGGAAGAGAGGAAATTGATTGGTTCTCAGTGAATGTAGGTTTGTGGCAGGGATGTGTGATGTCTCCATGGTTGTTTAATTTGTTTATGGATGGGGTTGTTAGGGAGGTGAATGCAAGAGTTTTGGAAAGAAGGGCAAGTATGAAGTCTGTTGTGGATGAGAGAGCTTGGGAAGTGAGTCAGTTGTTGTTCGCTGATGATACAGCACTGGTGGCTGATTCATGTGAGAAACTGCAGAAGCTGGTGACTGAGTTTGGTAAAGTGTGTGAAAGAAGAAAGTTAAGAGTAAATGTGAATAAGAGCGAGGTTATTAGGTACAGCAGGGTTGAAGGTCAAGTCAATTGGGAGGTAAGTTTGAATGGAGAAAAACTGGAGGAAGTAAAGTGTTTTAGATACCTGGGAGTGGATCTGGCAGCGGATGGAACCATGGAAGCGGAAGTGAATCATAGGGTGGGGGAGGGGGCGAAAATCCTGGGAGCCTTGAAGAATGTGTGGAAGTCGAGAACATTATCTCGGAAAGCAAAAATGGGTATGTTTGAAGGAATAGTGGTTCCAACAATGTTGTATGGTTGCGAGGCATGGGCTATGGATAGAGTTGTGCGCAGGAGGGTGGATGTGCTGGAAATGAGATGTTTGAGGACAATGTGTGGTGTGAGGTGGTTTGATCGAGTAAGTAATGTAAGGGTAAGAGAGATGTGTGGAAATAAAAAGAGCGTGGTTGAGAGAGCAGAAGAGGGTGTTTTGAAATGGTTTGGGCACATGGAGAGAATGAGTGAGGAAAGATTGACCAAGAGGATATATGTGTTGGAGGTGGAGGGAAGGAGGAGAAGTAGGAGACCAAATTGGAGGTGGAAAGATGGAGTGAAAAAGATTTTGTGTGATTGGGGCCTGAACATGCAGGAGGGTGAAAGGAGGGCAAGGAATAGAGTGAATTGGATCGATGTGGTATACCGGGGTTGACGTGCTGTCAGTGGATTGAATCAGGGCATGTGAAGCGTCTGGGGCAAACCATGGAAAGTTGTGTGGGGCCTGGATGTGGAAAGGGAGCAGTGGTTTCGGGCATTATTGCATGACAGCTAGAGACTGAGTGTTAACGAATGGGGCCTTTGTTGTCTTTTCCTAGTGCTACCTCGCACACATGAGGGGGGAGGGGGATGGTATTCCATGTGTG
Organism: Panulirus ornatus; assembly: GCF_036320965.1. Taxonomy (NCBI): domain Eukaryota; kingdom Metazoa; phylum Arthropoda; class Malacostraca; order Decapoda; family Palinuridae; genus Panulirus; species Panulirus ornatus. Next base: position 38,231,363 of record NC_092230.1, read on the forward strand.
GCGAGGTGGCGATGGGAATAAATAAAGGCAGACAGTGTGAATTGTGTGCATGGGTATATATGTATGTGTCTGTGTGTGTATATATATGTGTACACTGAGATGTATAGGTATGTATATTTGCGTGTGTGGTCGTGTATGTATATACATTGTGTATGGGGGTGGGTTGGGCCATTTCTTTCGTCTGTTTCCTTGCGCTACCTCGCAAACGCGGGAGACAGCGACAAATCAAAATAAATAAGATAATAAAGAAATAACTGAAAGTACATAAGTGGTGGATGACGGGAATAAACTGACTTAGGACCTGGCTCATGTAGACAGAGGTTAATGGCAGAGCCTGCTCAAGATAGAGGGCCCCATTAGTGTAATCTGACAGTACAAATATGTAATGACAAATATTCCTTAATATTTCACTTTACACACCAAGCTGAATCACTAAGTACGACCATCATCTCCATTAAAATCATCTTTATAAACAATCTGCTTCCTCTGCATCCAATCCTTAGTCATTCCTTCAATATCATCATGCAAAATATTCCTAAACTTAAAACATTCCTTCAGTATATCTATCCATCTCTTTTGCAGTCTACCACTCCTCCTTGTATATTCTACTGTAATAAGACATATTCTTGACTGACCTATCACCTCCCATAAATTCTACATGACCACATCATCCTAAAAATAAAGATTTATATTCATGAATCTTTCTAAAAATGTTCTTAAACAACATAACCTCATACCTTCATTCTTTCTATCATTCCAATGCCAACTAAACTAAGCACATCATTCATTATTGTTTCTCTTAATTCTAAACTTTCCTGACCCACATATAACTGGGATTCATATCCATATATCAGAACAGAGAAAAGCACTCTTAAATACAAGTGCCTTGTTCCTTCTCCTCTTAAATTTTCCCTAATCACAGAGTTAACAGAGTTTTCAGAGCATCCCCAATTTTTCTCCCATGCACAACCTCATTCACAACTTCCAGGTCCTCACTGTACACACACACCTAACTCCCCTGGAGTATTATCTACCAATGAGTATCTGTGATGATATTTTGCCAAAATGGCAGGACTGGCAGACAGCACTAACGACATCGCTTATTGAATTATACTGTTTCTCTCTGCTACCATGCATCTTACACAGGTGTCAATCTAAAGTACATCAGGGTATGAACTCATCCATAAAGTTACAAAATTCTAGCTTCCTTTTGAACATACCTGTATTTGTTCTTATTTTTCCTGGTACTGCATTTCATAATAATTTTTCAAACTTTTTTTTTCTTTTGCTGGAAACTAGTATGATTTTGTAGCATATCTGTCATTTGGTGGAAATAAAATTTTGAGTGCAGGAGGGGAAAGGTATGCATAGGACAGAATGAACTAGAGTGACGTGATAAACAAGGGATGATGTGTTATCAACAGATTGAACCAAAGCATATGAAGCAGCCAAGGAAATCTACAGAGAGATCTGGCTGTGGACAGGAGGCTGTGGTTTTGGTGCATTATTCATCTTTAGCTTACTGTCTCTCACTGAAATTTCTGATTAACATAACTGTTATTGTTTGACTTGAAAATTTTATTGATTTGCTCTTGAGTTTAATTCTCATTTATAATAACTCCTTGGTCTCTGATACTTTCTTCTCTTTATATTTTTATTCCATAGGGAAAAGTACTGGAGGGAGAGAAATGAGAGGAGAATGCAAGGAATGGTGCATACGAGGGAGACATGTACGGAGAGGGATAAGTGGCTACTCTTCTGCCATAGCCATCCCTTAAATTTAAAGTGAGTTCCCATAGGGAACAGGCCTTGGATATATAAGGCAGATAGAAATGGCCTTTGTCAGAAGACATTAATGTATTGTTAATTTTTTTTTTTTTTTGCTTTGTCGCTGTCTCCCGCGTTTGCGAGGTAGCGCAAGGAAACAGACGAAAGAAATGGCCCAACCCACCCCCATACACATGTATATACATACGTCCACACACGCAAATATACATACCTACACAGCTTTCCATGGTTTACCCCAGACGCTTCACATGCCTTGATTCAATCCACTGACAGCACGTCAACCCCGGTATACCACATCGCTCCAATTCACTCTATTCCTTGCCCTCCTTTCACCCTCCTGCATGTTCAGGCCCCGATCACACAAAATCTTTTTCACTCCATCTTTCCACCTCCAATTTGGTCTCCCTCTTCTCCTCGTTCCCTCCACCTCCGACACATATATCCTCTTGGTCAATCTTTCCTCACTCATTCTCTCCATGTGACCAAACCATTTCAAAACACCCTCTTCTGCTCTCTCAACCACGCTCTTTTTATTTCCACACATCTCTCTTACCCTTACGTTACTTACTCGATCAAACCACCTCACACCACACACTGTCCTCAAACATCTCATTTCCAGCACATCCATCCTCCTGCGCACAACTCTATCCATAGTCCACGCCTCGCAACCATACAACATTGTTGGAACCACTATTCCTTCAAACATACCCATTTTTGCTTTCCGAGATAATGTTCTCGACTTCCACACATTCTTCAAGGCTCCCAGAATTTTCGCCCCCTCCCCCACCCTATGATCCACTTCTGCTTCCATGGTTCCATCCGCTGCCATCTTGTCTCTCGTAACTGCTTGTAGATTTCACTTTTGTAATATCATACATGACAGCTAGAGATTGGGAATGAGTGATGTGGCATTTCTTTGTATATTCCTTTTGCTTCCACGCTAACATGAGAAACAGCGATCATGTGAGAACATTTTCAGTTTTTGGTCTTCTGACCCTGTCGTTTTGCTCATCTTCATATCATCTGCAAAACCTCTTACTATATATAATTTCCTTACATCCCTTTGGTGGAAGTTTTTGTTACAAACTGTATTGATGCTAATACTGTTCCTTGTGGTACATAGGTACAACCAAAAGGGCATCCTTTTCATCAGACATGGTTCCATATGCCACCACTCTGAGTTTTTCTTTAATTAAAAATTATGACAGAAGTTCCTAGTTTACCAATAAAATCATGTCTCACCACTTTCTGTAATATTAACTTGTCAAACACTTTACCAGTCTAGAATAACAGTACCTTTTTTAGTGCAGTTTCACACATCACTGAAAAGAACTAGCAGTTACAATTGTGTACTTTTACCTGGTACTAAACAATATGGGCAATTGTTTATGGAACTGTTGCTAATCAGATGTTCAAATTCTTTTTTCTTTTCAATCACTCACATACATCGATTATATGTAATACTATATGAACTAGTCTATAATGTACTGGCAATAGTTTAGATCTCCCTTCCCTTAGTTTAGCAGTGTTACATAAACCATTCTGTTACACTCTGGTAATGCATATAAAGAGAGTGGTCGCCAGTCATCCACCATCATGAGAGATACCATTGCCTTGGTATCAGGTGGGTTTAAGATGGCTGAAGTGAGCCATTACTGCATTTTTTGTCATGTTCACCTCCCTAACCCAGATTGCTGTTTTTATTTCCTCTTTTGCCTCCTACAGTGGGTTGCTGGAATCTAATCCATTTATTCACACCCTCTCCATCTTACATATTACTTGGAAAACAAACTGTGATTCACACAGGTCCTTACTCTCTACAGTAGTTTTCATCTCTTGACACTAAAAACAATGACAGTACACTGATCACATGATTCAGAATGAAGCCACTGGTTGAATGTGGCAGGATGTGGGTCCCCTTGACTTATATGTTGCGACTGGTACCTACTTCACCTCCTCTTGGATTCATAGGTAAGGACTTTATATTCAAATCCAAGTAAATCATCCTTCTTCTTTACAATCCATTGGTTCATCCTCACCTTGAATGTTGTGTTTAATTTTGGTCAGCCTACTTGAAAAAAAAAAAAAAAAAGACAGGCAAAATGGAGAGAGTGCCAACTTACCAAGATGATTATGACTTGAGAAACAAATCCTATGAAAGCTGATTAAATTACTTGAATCTAATAAGCTTAGAAAAGGGCAGGTTATGAGATGATCTAATGCAAGTATTCAGAATCATAGGCTTTGATAATCTTGATCTGTTGAGCTACTTAAGACTTGATTCATCCAATTTCACTCATAATTATAGATACAAACTCGTGGGAAAATGTTTTACCTTATATTTTCAGTAGGGCTGTTAACATATGGAATAATCAGTCAATAAGAGCTATTGAAAGCAGTACCATAGATAAATCTATAAACAGACTTGATAAATATTTAGCTTCAAGTCCACACCCAACAGTATCTGAGCCTCCTTAGCCACACTGACAATTTGCAGGTTATTCTCAGTGAATCATCTGCATGCCTTCTAACCTTTCCCACACTAGCCTGCAAATTTCTGATATCTTCCACTATCACAAATAGCCTCAAAAAGACCCAATAATCTGTTGCTGTGCAAATTCCTTTGTACTCCTTTCCAACTTATCAAAAGAGTCTCACTGTATGAGAATAGTACAGAAGACAAATTGTCTTCAAACAAAATCAAGGCAGCTTTCAAGAATGTGGAGATAGAAATATTTTGCAAGCTGTTCATATCCTAAGTATGGCCAAAATTTGAATATGCTTCTCAAGTCTGGTCACCTCACTTGAAAGAGGCACAAAAAAGCAAACAAAGAATGTCCAGGAGAGGGCAACAAAGATGATGTCAGAAGTAAGAAAGCAAAGTTACACAGAAAGGCTAAAGGTTTTAAATTTACCAATCATAGAAGAGAGATGAGTGAGGAGTGATCTTCAAAGATTTTAAAACCTATCAATGAAGTGGACAGTAAACAGTTCTTCAAGGGATGTGGAGATGGAGCAATCAAAAGGTAAAAGAGTGGATTAGGATTAGGCTATGGTTAATGTAGACAGCATACATAAACTCAAGAAGTTGTATGACGCTGAGAATGTTCAATAGATGTGTACTCACGAGTATAAAACTTGCTCTCCATACAGTACAAATAAGTAATTACACCAGTGGCACACCACAGAACTCTATTTCGGACCATTACTCTTCTTGATCTATGTAAATGAATATGTTTGCATGAGATGTAAAGGTCATGTAGGAAGTGAAAAGTAAGGAGGATTGCATCAACTTCCAAGTTGGCCTTGACAGACTACAAAGTTGGTATGATACATGGTCGATGAAGTTCAACCTGAGTAAATGTGAAGTACTGAGGATGATTCACAGTGAAAGGTCCAGATATGATCATCATCTTGCTGGAAATAAGCTGCAGGAGTCTTCGTATGAGATATACTTGGGAGTTGCCATTGTCCCTAACCTGTTGTTGACTGCCACATTAGGAAAATAGTTTAGAGGACCAACCATCTCCAGGCAAATATTATGACTGCATTCAAACCTATAGAAGCAGACACAGCAAATACAGAAGGTCCAAATGGTACCACAATTAAGATACCTGAGTTACAAGAAAAGGTGAGAGGTTTTAAAATTGCCCGAGAAAACTGAGGGATAACCTGATTACAACCTCTGAGTTTTAAAAACAAACCAGTGATTCATATAGCACACAAAAATTTAAGAACTTGTATGACAGAAGAGAATGATCAAGTGATGGAACCTAATGAACATAAAACTCCATCCACATACAATAAAATTAGGTAATTACAAATATGCAAAAAGGTAACTGCACATACTTCAGACCAATAAAACCACTTACATATACCCATGCATATTTATCCTGACACCTAAAAACAGAAACTATGAGAACTGGAATAATATTAAGTGCCAGATCCTAGTAAAGATAAATGCATTAAATTCTACTGAAAAGTTGGGAAATTTACTACAAGAAGTCTGCAGCAAAAGGTAATTCGTTCATGGCAAAGAAAACCATTAGTTACTCCAGCCCTCAATATCCTTAAATCATACAAATCACACTTACTTCTTGCCTTTTAATATCCACTGCTAAAAGTGAGACAAAGCAGGAAACTTGTAGCAAAAAGTTGATTGTTAGAGCCAGTCCAGCATATAAAGCAAAGGCATGTACTGCAGGCATACCCGACAGTGCTCCTAAAAATAAAGGTGTTGATAAAGTTGTTTTAGTCTACAACAATTAATGAATGTTTTTCTACAAACATTTACATGACAAAAATTGTGCTATAAAACTTTGGTCACATAAAAGAGCTACAAGTTTTACAAACTTTACGACATGCTGAAAACAAACTTTATGCAAATTGATAACATAAATCGATACCATAGTAAATGAAACTTAGAGATTACATAAAATATATAGCCTGAAAAAAATCTCTCAAACTCATGCTGTCTTTAACATAGCAAAGTTCTTTGTGAATCTTTTGTCATGCCCCACGACATCCCTAAAGCATTCAAAATGGGGTGCCATAAGTCTTTGCTTTCTTTATCAAACATACTTTCCCTCCTAAGGCCTTTCTGGTTTTCTGTTTTTGAATGAATACCTTTTTCTCTAGTTGGTCCACTTCATCGGTCCTTAATGAAGCGACTTCCCTCTTCTCTAATAACAGTAGTGCCTTTCATAGTTCTGTCCTATCACCTACTCTCTTTCTTTCTATACAGGATCATCTCTTTTCAACCTCCAACCCTATTCACACTTATGCTGATGATTCCACTCAGCATACTTTGACTCAATTTCCCTCCCCTCCTCACTCGAAAATTTGTTCTTTCTCTTGTACTTAATACTTCTCCTCTCTTAATCATAACCTGTTCATCATCTTGGAATAGGGAAGTAGTAACCTGGTTAACATGAATAGTGGAGAAATACAACTTCTAATTTAACCTCTTTATGTCTCACTTATATGGAGAAATGCAACTTCTAATTTAACCTTTTGATGTCTCATTTGTATCCTTGTTAAATTTCAAAACACTGCTTTTCAACCTTATAATAACATAATGTTGGGCATAATTATATCCTCCATTCTTTCCTAGAGATCCCACATAATTAACATCACAATATCTTTCCAAAAGCTGGGGATGTTGTACATCACAATTATTTTTCATTTTGAGGACTCTCTCTCTCTCTCTCTCTCTCTCTCTCTCTCTCTCTCTCTCTCTCTCTCTCTCTCTCTCTCTCTCTCTCTCTACCAAAAGTCACAAGAATCCTATCTTATCAATTCTCACCATCCTTTTCTGTCTGCCATGATTTTGCCATCCTCTCCCTATTCTACAGGCATTATTTTAGCCACTTCTCTCATGAGCTGTCTATATGTCTTCTTTTCACCAATATATCAACCTGAGGCACACATCTGGCTGGTTCTTTCCACAGTTTGTCTTGAGACCAGCCTCAAAAGGATTCACCATTATGAGACATCCTTTCCTTAAACTGAGAAGAAAACCTTTCTAAATTTGGGTCAAGTCTAAAAACACTGAGAATCTCTAATTACCTTACTGTTTTTCTTAAGCTCTATTTTACTTTAACCCAAGACTGTTGAGATTAGGGCAATTACTTCCAAGTGTAGTTTTAGTAAAAAAAAAAAAAAAAATGAATACGCAAAATGTAATCAGTACATTATAATTAATCAAAGGAAAAGATGCTGAGAATGTATGAAACAATTATACGCGAAAAAGTCTTAAGTATGTCAGGAAATGTGTTTACAAGAATGATGATTTATATACAGATGAAAGTGACTAAATGTAGAATAAGTGTGGAGCAATGAGGTTTTTGGAAAGGTAGGGGAAGTGTTATTACTCAGATTTTTGTGGCAAAGATGCGTGTGAAGAAGTATTTAGTGAAAGGTATGAAGTTGTAATCAGCTTTCATGGATCTAGAGAGAGTGTATGACAGAGTTGTGTGGAATACTTTATAAGAGGTGTTAAGGGGGAAAACTGACGGATGGTGTGAAAGTCTTCTATAGAAGAAAAAATACATGTGTAACAGTGGATGGGAACTTGAGCAAATGTTGGTATAAACGTGGGTATGAGACATGCCTGTGTGATGTCATCATGGCTTCAGTGAGGTAGCACCAGGAAAACAGACAAAAAAAGGCTACATTTGTTCACACTCAATCTCTAGCTGTCATGTATAATGAATTGAAACCACTGCTCCCTATCCACAACCAGGCCCCACAAACCATTCCATGGCTTACCCGAGATGTTTCACATGCCCTGGTTCAGTCAACTGATAGCACATCGACCCCGGTATACCACATCATTCCAATTCACTCCATTCCCTGCACACCTCTCACCCTCCAGTATGTTCAGGCCCCAATCACTCAAAATCTTTTCACTCCATCCTTCCACCTCCAATTTGGTCTCCCGCTTCTCCTTGTTCCCTCCAACTCTGACACATATATCCTCTTTGTCAATCTTTCCTCACTCATTATCTCCATGTCCAAACCATTTCAACACACCCTCTATGCTCTCTCAACCACACTCTTTATATTTCCACACCACTCTCTTACCCTTTAATTACTTACTCGATGAAACCACCTCACACCACATATTGTCCTTAAACATTTCATTTCCGACACATACACCCTCCTCCGTACAACCTTATCTATAGCCCATGCATTACAACCATATAACATTGTCGGAACTACTATTCCTTCAAACATGACAATTTTTGCTCTCCAAGATAATATTCTCTCCTTCCAAACATTCTTCATTGCTCCCAGAACCTTTGCCCCCTCCCCCACCCTGTGACTCACTTCTGCTTCCATGGTTCTATTCACAGCTAAGTCCACTCCCAGATATCTAAAATGCTTCACTTCCTCCGATTTTTCTCCATTCAAACTTACATCCCAATTAACTTGTCCCTCAACCCCACCGAACCTAATAACCTTGCCCTTATTCACATTTACTCTCAACTTTCTCCTTTTGCACACTTTTCCAAACTCAGTCACCAACTTCTGCAGTGTCTCACTCAAATCAGCCACTAGAGCTGTACCATGGGCGACAAACAACTGACTCACTTCCCAGGCCCTCTCATCCCCAACAGACTGCATACTCACCCCTCTCTCCAAAACTCTTGCATTTACCTCCCTAACCACCCCATCCATAAACAAATTAAACAACCATGGAGACATCACACACCCCTGCTGCAGTCTGACATTCACTGGGAACCAATCACTCTCCTCTCTTCCTACTCGTACATATGCCTTACATCCTTGGTAAAAACTTCTCAGTGCTTCTAGCAACTTATCTCTCACACCTAAAGACCTTCCACTAAGCATCTCAATCAATCCTATCATATGCCTTCTCCAGATCCATAAATTCTACGTACAAATCCATCAAGCAAAACTAGGAAAAGAGGGCATGGAATGAGTCACAGAGGTCAAGAATCCAGGCTGTGGAAATGAGCTATCTGAGAGGAGCATGTGGTACAACTAGATGGAATGAAGAAAGAAATGAGGGGGTGTTTGATGTGCTATGACAGGAAATGCAAAGGTAATGAACTGTGGAGTGGTAGAGTGGGTGAAGCGTAATACTTTAAGGTAGCTTGGGAACATGGAAAAAATGCAAGATGAGGGTTTTAGGAAAGGTAGTGGATGCATGGATCAGATTTTTACAGTAAAGATGACTGTGGAAAAGTATTTAGCAAAAGGTAGAAGTTCTATGCAGCTTTTATGGATCTGGAGAAAGCGTATGACATGAGTGGAATGCTTTGTGAGATGTGTTCAAACATATGTGGTACAGGGGGAAAACTGTTGGATGGTGTAAAAGCCTTCTATTGAGGAGCAAATGCGTGTGTAAGAGTGGATGGAGAGCTGAGCGAAAGTTTTGGGATACATGTAGGAGTGAGGTAGGGCTCTGTCATTTCACTGTGGCTTTTTAATATATATATGGATGGAGAGATACGAAAGATGGAAGCAAAACTAGGGAAAAGGGGTGCAGAGATGGAGTGGCAGTGAGATATACTGGCTAGTGGCAAACCTGTCTGTGGATGAAACTGTGTTGTTTGCAGAGAGTGAAGAAGAGTTGCAGAAGGGTGTGTTTTATGATGTAAGTAAGTGGAGATTGAAGGTCAATGCAAGTAAAAGTAAAGCAATGATGTATGAAAGGAAATGGAGTGAAAGTATAGATTTTGTAAAACCATACAGAGTGAAAGAAGAAAGTTTACTAAATCATGCTGCGGATATGGGGGAAAAAGACTGGAAGAAGTGAGGAAATTTAAGTATCTGGGAGCTGCCTTCAGTAAGTGTGGTGATATGGTAGGTGAGATAAGGGAGAGAGCAGTACAGGGTAAAAGAGCCATTGGGTCCATTAATAGAATAATGAAAGGTAGAGGTGTAATTATGGAAGTGAAGAGAGGATTAAGGGACAGCATAATCCTCCCAACCCTGACCTATGCAACCAAAACATGGACATGGAATGAGGTACAGAGGTCAAGAATCCAAACAGTGGAAATGAGCTATTTGAGAAGAGCATGAGGTGTGACTAGATGGAATGAAGAAAGAAATGAAAGGGTGTATGAGAGATGTGGTATGGCAAGTAATGCAAAGGGAATGAGTTGTGGACTGGTAGAATGGTGAAATGTAATACTTTAAGGTGGTTTGGGCATGTGGAAAGAATCCAAGACTGGTTTGGGCATGTGGAAAGAATCCAAGACTGGGAGTTTACGAGAAGAGTGCATGATAGAACAATTTAAGCGGTTAGTGTGAGTGGAAGACCACCTATGACATGGGTAAATAGGGGGGTGGAATACTGAAGGGAGAGAAACAAGAGGAAGAATGCATGGAATGGTTTATGCGAGGGAGGCATAAAAGGACGGTTAAGTGGAGACTCTTTGGCCATGTCCACCCTTTGATGGGAGTTCCCAGAGAGAATGGGTGTCAGAGATATAGATAGATAAGCTCTCTATGTTTCATGAGGACTTTGTCCATGACTGAAAATAAAGAAAAGAAAAAATACATATATCTAAAGCTGTTTTCTGAGATATTTAAGCAGTGAATTGGGAATGAACATCGATGGAAATGACACTAATCTTTCATACTGTCCTCCAATACAACTTTCAAGAATAAGTACCTCAAAAAGCAGACTTACCTAAAAGTTATTCTCTCAAAGTATGTATGCTTGAAGGCAGTATTTCCATTGATTAGAAAATTTTATTTATATTCATTACACTTAATCGCTATCTCCTGCGTAAGCGAGGTAGCACAAGAAAACAGATGAAAGAATGGCCCAACCCACCCATATACATACGTATATACATAAATGCCCACACACGCACATATACATACCTATACATTACAACGTATACATACATACACATACACAGAAATATACATATATAGGAATGGGATGTATTTAGGGAATCAGTGATGGATTGCACAAAAGATGCTTGTGGCATGAGAAGAGTGGGAGATGGGTTGATTAGAAAGGGTAGTGAGTGGTGGGATGAAGAAGTAAGAGTATTAGTGAAAGAAAAGAGAGAAGCATTTGGACGATTTTTGCAGGGAAAAAATGCAATTGAGTGGGAGATGTATAAAAGAAAGAGACAGGAGGTCAAGAGAAAGGTGCAAGAGGTGAAAAAAAGGGCAAATGAGAGTTGGGGTGAGAGAGTATCATTAAATTTTAGGGAGAATAAAAAGATGTTCTGGAAGGAGGTAAATAAAGTGCGTAAGACAAGGGAGCAAATGGGAACTTCAGTGAAGGGCGTAAATGGGGAGGTGATAACAAGTAGTGGTGATGTGAGAAGGAGATGGAGTGAGTATTTTGAAGGTTTGTTGAATGTGTTTGATGATAGAGTGGCAGATATAGGGTGTTTTGGTTGAGGTGGTGTGCAAAGTGAGAGGGTTAGGGAAAATGATTTGGTAAACAGAGAAGAGGTAGTAAAAGCTTTGCGGAAGATGAAAGCCGGCAAGGCAGCAGGTTTGGATGGTATTGCAGTGGAATTTATTAAAAAAGGGGGTGACTGTATTGTTGACTGGTTGGTAAGGTTATTTAATGTATGTATGACTCATGGTGAGGTGCCTGAGGATTGGCGGAATGCATGCATAGTGCCATTGTACAAAGGCAAAGGGGATAAGAGTGAGTGCTCAAATTACAGAGGTATAAGTTTGTTGAGTATTCCTGGTAAATGATATGGGAGGGTATTAATTGAGAGGGTGAAGGCATGTACAGAGCATCAGATTGGGGAAGAGCAGTGTGGTTTCAGAAGTGGTAGAGGATGTGTGGATCAGGTGTTTGCTTTGAAGAATGTATGTGAGAAATACTTAGAAAAGCAAATGGATTTGTATGTAGCATTTATGGATCTGGAGAAGGCATATGATAGAGTTGATAGAGATGCTCTGTGGAAGGTATTAAGAATATATGGTGTGGGAGGCAAGTTGTTAGAAGCAGTGAAAAGTTTTTATCGAGGATGTAAGGCATGTGTACGTGTAGGAAGAGAGGAAAGTGATTGGTTCTCAGTGAATGTAGGTTTGCGGCAGGGGTGTGTGATGTCTCCATGGTTGTTTAATTTGTTTATGGATGGGGTTGTTAGGGAGGTGAATGCAAGAGTTTTGGAAAGAGGGGCAAGTATGAAGTCTGTTGGGGATGAGAGAGCTTGGGAAGTGAGTCAGTTGTTGTTCGCTGATGATACAGCGCTGGTGGCTGATTCATGTGAGAAACTGCAGAAGCTGGTGACTGAGTTTGGTAAAGTGTGTGAAAGAAGAAAGTTAAGAGTAAATGTGAATAAGAGCAAGGTTATTAGGTACAGTAGGGTTGAGGGTCAAGTCAATTGGGAGGTGAGTTTGAATGGAGAAAAACTGGAGGAAGTGAAGTGTTTTAGATATCTGGGAGTGGATCTGGCAGCGGATGGAACCATGGAAGCGGAAGTGGATCATAGGGTGGGGGAGGGGGCGAAAATTCTGGGAGCCTTGAAGAATGTGTGGAAGTCGAGAACATTATCTCGGAAAGCAAAAATGGGTATGTTTGAAGGAATAGTGGTTCCAACAATGTTGTATGGTGCGAGGCGTGGGCTATGGATAGAGTGGTGCGCAGGAGGATGGATGTGCTGGAAATGAGATGTTTGAGGACAATGTGTGGTGTGAGGTGGTTTGATCGAGTAAGTAACGTAAGGGTAAGAGAGATGTGTGGAAATAAAAAGAGCGTGGTTGAGAGAGCAGAAGAGGGTGTTTTGAAGTGGTTTGGGCACATGGAGAGAATGAGTGAGGAAAGATTGACCAAGAGGATATATGTGTCGGAGGTGGAGGGAACGAGGAGAAGAGGGAGACCAAATTGGAGGTGGAAAGATGGAGTGTAGAAGATTTTGTGTGATCGGGGCCTGAACATGCAGGAGGGTGAAAGGAGGGCAAGGAATAAAGTGAATTGGAGCGATGTGGTATACCGGGGTTGACGTGCTGTCAGTGGATTGAATCAGGGCACGTGAAGCGTCTGGGGTAAACCATGGAAAGCTGTGTAGGTATGTATATTTGCGTGTGTGGACGTATGTATATACATGTGTATGGGGGTGGGTTGGGCCATTTCTTTCGTCTGTTTCCTTGCGCTACCTCACAAACGCGGGAGACAGCGGCAAAAAAAAAAAAAAAAAAAAAAAAAAAAAAAAAAAAATATACACATGTACATATTCATACTTGCTGCCTTCATCCATTCCCGTCGCCAACCTGCCATACATGAAATGAAGAAAGAAATGAAAGGGTGTATGAGAGATGTGGTATGGCAAGTAATGCAAAGGGAATGAGTTGTGGACTGACAGAATGGGTGAAATGTAATACTTTAAGGTGGTTTGGGCAAGTGAAAAGAATACAAGACTGGTAGTTTACAAGAAGAGTGCATGATAGTACAATTAAAAGGGTTGGTATGAGTGGAAGACCACCTATGACATGGGTAAATAGGGGGATGGAATACTGAAGGGAGAGAAACAGAGGAAAATGCATGGAATGGTTTATGCGAGGGAGGCATGTAAGGACGGGTAAGTGGAGACTCTATGGCCATGGCCACCCTTTGATGGGAGTTCCCAGAGGGAATGGGTGTCAGAGATATAGAAAGATAAGCTCTCTGTGTTTCATGAGGACTTTGTCCATGACTGAAAATAAGGAAAAGAAAAAATACATATATCTAAAGCTGTTTTCTGAGATATTTAAGCACTAAATTGGGAATGAACATGGATGGAAATGACACTAATCTTTCATATTGTCCTCCAATACAACTTTCAAGAATAAGTACCTCACAAAACAGACTTACCTTAAAGTTATTCTTTCAAAGTTTGTATGCTTGAAGGCAGTATTTCCATTGATCAGAGTATATTATTTATATTTATCATACTTAATCGCCGTCTCCCGTGTAAGTGAGGTAGCACAAGGAAACAGATGAAAGAATGGCCCACCCTACCCACATACACATATATATACATAAATGTAGCACAAGGAAACAGATGAAAGAATGGCCCACCCTACCCACATACACATGTATATACATAAATGCCCACACATGCACATATACATACCTATACATTTCAACGTATACATACATATACACATGTACATATTTATACTTGCTGCCTTCATCCATTCCCATCGCCACCCAGCCATAAGTGAAATAGACTCAGTCCCTAGCTGTCATGTCTAATGCACCAAAACCACAGCTCCCTTTCCATATCCAGGCCTCACGAAACTTTCCATGGTTTACCCCAGATGCTTCACGTGCACTGGTTCAATCCATTGACAGCATGTCCACTCCAGTATACCACCATTCCAATTCACTCTATTCCTTGCATGCCTTTCACCCTCCTCTATGTTCAGGCCACGGTCCCTCAAAATATTTTTCACTCCATCCTTCCACCTCCAATTTAGTCTCCTGCTTCTCATTCCCTCCACTTCTGATACATATATCCTCTTTGTCAATCTTTCCTCACTCATTCTCTCCATGTGACCAAACCATTTCAACACACCCTCTTCTGCTCTCTCAACCACACTCTTTTTATTACCACACATCTCTCTTACTCTTTCATTACTTAATCAAACCACCTCACACTACATATTTTCCTCAAACATCTCATTTCCAACACATCCACCCTCCTCCGCACAACCCTATCTACAGCCCATGCCTCACAACCATATAACATTGTTGGAACCATTTTTTCAAACATACCCATTTTTGCTCTCCAAGATAATGTTCTTGCCTTCCACACATTCTTCAATGCTCCCACAACCTTCGCCCCCTCCCCCACCCTGTGACTCACTTCCGCTTCCATGGTTTCATCCACTGCTAAATCCGCTCCCAGATATCTAAAACATTTCACTTCCTCAGTTTTTCTCCATTCAAACTTACCTCCCACTTATCTTGTCCCTCAACCCTACTGAACCCAATAACCTTGCTCTTACTCACATTTACTCTCAGCTTTCTTCTTTCACACACTTTACCAAACTCAGTCGCCAACTTCTGCAGCTTCTCACCCGAATCAGCCACCAGCGCTGTATCATTAGCAAACTTCCCAAGCCCTCTCATCCACAGAAGCCTGCATACTTGCCCCTCTCTCCAAAGATCTTCCATTCACCTCCCTAATCAACCCATCCATAAACAATTTAAACAACCATGGAGACATCACAAACCCTTGCCGCAAACCAACATTCATTGGGAACCAATCACTTTCCTCTCTTCCTAATCATACACATGCCTTACATTTTGGGTAAAAACTTTTCACTGATTCTAGCAACTTACCTCCTACACCATATACTCTTAATACCTTCCACAAAGAATCTCTATCAACTGCATTATATGCCTTCTCCAGATCCATAAATGCTACAGACAAATCCATCTGTTTTTCTAAATATTTCTCACATACATTCTTCAAAGCAAACACCTAATCCACACATCCTTTACCACTTCTGAAACCATACTACTCTTCCACAGTCTGATGCTCTGTACATGGCTTTAGCCTCTCCATCAATAACCTCACATATAATTTCCCAGGAATACTCAACAAACTTATACCTCTATAATTTGAACATTCACCTTTTTCCCCTTTGCCTTTGAACAATGGCACTATGCATGCATTCCTCCAATCCTCAGGCACTTCCCCATGAACCATATAGCCATTGAATATCCTTATCACCCATTTTTTTAATAGATTCCACTGTAATACCATCCAAACCCACCGCCTTGCCGGCTTTCATCTTTTGCAAAGTTTTCACTACCTCTTCTCTGTTTACCAAACCATTCTCCCTGACCCTCTCACTTTGCACACCACCTCGACCAAAACACCCTATATCTGCCACTCTATCATTAAACACCTTCAACATACCATCCAAATACTCACTCCATCTCCTTCCGATGTTCCCATTTGTTCTCTTGTCTTGCACACTTTATTTACCTCCTTCCAAAACATCTTTCTATTCTCCCTAAAATTTAATGATACTGTCTCACCCCAACTCTCATTTGTCCTCTTTTTGACCTCTTGCACCCCTGTGTCCTGAAATATGATTATAAAGTACAAGAGGAAATAAACACCAGTTACAATGATTTACTTCCACGCAGCAGGCAAGCTAAATGCAGCACTTGGGGAATGGCACTCAACAGTGGAAAAGCCCTGTAAAATGTATGTACCCACTTCATATTCTTATTCTTCCTTGCATGGAAATCAACATTTCTTTATAAATTAGAAACTTCAGAAAATAAATTTTTCTACATAGCAGGGTAGCAACACAACCAAAGTGATCAGCTTAAGGGTAAGTGGTTTTGCAAATGCCATCAATAACATGTTTGTGAAAGCTCATGTCTCCATGGTTTTCTTTTCTTTTTTTTGGATACAACAGGCCTAAATGATGGTCATATTGGAATGAAGGAAAAATAAAGAGTAAGAGTCAAAGAATGTAGGTACGAACAATTTATGCTTCTCAGGAATTTGCAAGTCTGGCTCTTAAAGGTGGAAATATTATAAGAGGGAAAGATGAAAGTACCAAAATAATTCAAGAGCTTTGGCATTTGAAGAAAAAAGGCCTCAAAACAGTCAATCCTTGTCATGTATATATAACAGGACCAAACTTTTATAGTTTTAAGCCATTTAATTGAGAATTAGCATGAATGATACAAAAGAGTATACATCACCTAAAAAGAAGCAAGCAGCCTCAGAACACGAGGCGAGGAGAATAGTTGGTGCCACCTGTCCAACAATTCGACCAATATGTTCTGATTTTGACTCTGTAGGCCGACGAGATTCTCTCTGGTAAGTCAGCACTATGATGAACATATTATCCACACCAACAGCCAATACTAAGAAGGGGATTACCTGAAATTAAAGAAACCATCCTGATACTTAAAGAACACGGAGATTAAATTATAAGTAGTAGAAAAATAATACCTAGAATGACATGGTTTAGACTGATGGTGTAATTTATTGCAACCCACTTCCCTTACTGTATCTTACTCAACAACAATTCCTCTGCAGTTATTCTTCTTTCCTGTCTATACCTCACAAGAAATTTCTTGATAAGATCTATTTCATCAATAAATCCTTCTTGACCATTTTACAGCTTTTAAGCAGTTTTCTTTACCCCTATACAGCTGGTTAACTCTGCAGACTGCCTCCTATATGGGAGGGAATCACATGATACTGGCTTACATCCTATGTTAACAGAATATGGTATGACCACCATTTAACCACCTAAGCAAGCATCTGAATTCAAGTGCCTCTGCAAAATCATTTTTTTCTTCAAGGAAAAAAAAAAAATTCTATAAAGAAATGAAAGAAAATTAATATGAGTAATAAAACAACAAAGAAACAGATAATATATTTCTCAACATACCTAGTCAGTTCACTATATCTAATGAAGCACAAAGATCTAATTGATAGGGTCCAGAGAGAAGCAACCAAGACTACATCTGAGAAAGGATAATTGAGCTACAGTGAGAAGCTGAAACTACGAAACTGTCCACTAAGGAGGAGAGAAGAGTGAGGTGAGAGAAACTGGAAACAGCCTTAATGTCTCTAAATCTGCTGAATACTGACAGTGAACAGTCTTTCATAAGATGCATTACTGAGGTTCCCTGATGGTTCACAGAGCAACTTTTTGCAATACCGATACCTGATAATTAGGGCAGAAATTTGCAGAATGACACTAAGATTCCCCAGAAACGACATTCAAGGTTTTTTTAAAAATAATCTTTTCCATTGAAAATATCTAATTGTATTGTAAGATTTTTCAGTTACAATGCCTTTTAGAATCATTATTATTTTATTACACTCTGTCGCCGTCTCCCGCGTCAGCGAGGTAGCGCAAGGAAACTGACGAAAGAATGGCCCAACCCACCCACAAACACATGTATATACATACACGTCCACACATGCATCTATACATACCTATACATCTCAACGTATACACATATATATACACACACACACAGACATATACATATATACACATGTACATAATTCATAGTGGTTCCAACAATGTTGTATGGATGCGAGGCGTGGGCTATGGATAGAGTTGTGCGCAGGAGGGTGGATGTGCTGGAAATGAGATGTTTGAGGACAATGTGTGGTGTGAGCTGGTTTGATCGAGTAAGTAATGTAAGGGTAAGAGAGATGTGTGGAAATAAAAAGAGCGTGGTTGAGAGAGCAGAAGAGGGTGTTTTGAAATGGTTTGGGCACATGGAGAGAATGAGTGAGGAAAGATTGACCAAGAGGATATATGTGTCGGAGGTGGAGGGAAGGAGGAGAAGTAGGAGACCAAATTGGAGGTGGAAAGATGGAGTGAAAAAGATTTTGAGTGATCGGGGCCTGAACATGCAAGAGGGTGAAAGGCGGGCAAGGAATAGAGTGAATTGGATCGATGTGGTATACCGGGGTTGACGTGCTGTCAGTGGATTGAATCAGGGCATATGAAGCATCTGGGGTAAACCATGGAAAGTTGTGTGGGGCCTGGATGTGGAAAGGGAGCTGTGGTTTCGGGCATTATTGCATGACAGCTAGAGACTGAGTGTGAATGAATGGGGCCTTTGTTGTCTTTTCCTAGTGCTACCTCGCACACATGAGGGGGGAGGGGGATGGTATTCCATGTGTGGCGAGGTGGCGATGGGAATGAATAAAGGCAGACAGTGTGAATTGTGTGCATGGGTATATATGTATGTGTCTGTGTGTGTATATATATGTGTACATTGAGATGTATAGGTATGTATATTTGCGTGTGTGGACGTGTATGTATATACATGTGTATGGGGGTGGGTTGGGCCATTTCTTTCGTCTGTTTCCTTGCGCTACCTCACAAACGCGGGAGACAGCAACAAAGCAAAATAAATAAATATAAATAATATAATTCATAACGTTCTCGACTTCCACACATTTTTCAACACTCCCAGAACTTTCGCCCCCTCCCCCACCCTATGATTCGCTTCCGCTTCAATAGTTCCATCCACTGCAAAATCCACTCCCAGATATCTACAACACTTCACTTCCTCCAGTTTTTCTCCATTCAAACTTACCTCCCAATTGACTTGACCCTCAACCCTACTGTACCTAATAACCTTGCTCTTATTCACATTTACTCTCAGCTTTCTTCTCTCACACACTTTACCAAACTCAGTCACCAGCTTCTGTAGTTTCTCACATGAATCAGCCACCAGTGCTGTATCATCAGCGAACAACAACTGACTCACTTCCCAAGCCCTCTCATCCACAACAAACTGCATACTTGCCCCTCTTTTCAAAACTCTTGCATTCACCTCCCTAACAACCCCATCCATAAACAAATTAAACAACCATGGAGACATCATGCACCCCTGCCACAAACCGACATTCACTGAGAACCAGTCACTTTCCTCTCTTCCTACTCGTACACATGCCTTACATCCTTGATAAAAACTTTTCACTGCTTCTAACAACTTGCCTCCCACACCATATATTCTTAATACCTTCCACTGAGCATCTTTATCAACTCTTATCATATGCCTTCTCCAGATCCATAAATGCTACATACAAATCCATTTGTTTTTCTAAGTATTTCTCACATACATTCTTCAAAGCAAACACCTGATCCACACATCCTCTACCACTTCTGAAACAACAATGCTCTTCCCCAATCTGATGCTCTGTACATGCCTTCACCCTCTCAATCAATATCCTCCCATATAATTTCCCAGGAATACTCAACAAACGTATGCCTCTATAATTTGAGCAATCACTTTTATCCCCTTTGCCTTTGTACAATGGTGCCAATCCTCAGGCACCTCACCATGAGTCATACATACATTAAATAACCTTACCAACCAGTCAACAATACAGTCACCCCCTTTTTTAATAAATTCCACTGCAATACCATCCAAACCCGCTGCCTTGCCGGCTTTCATCTTCCGCAAAGCTTTTACTACCTCTTCTCTGTTTACTAAATCATTCTCCCTAACCCTCTCACTTTGCACACCACCTTGACCAAAACACCCTATATCTGCCACTCTATCATCAAACACATTCAACAAACCTTCAAAATACTCACTCCATCTCCTCACATCACCACTTCTTGTTATCACCTCCCCATTAGCCCCCTTCACTGATGTTCCCATTGGTTCCCTTGTCTTATGCACTTTATTTACCTCCTTCCAAAACATCTTTTTATTCTCCCTATAATTCAATGACACTCTCTCATCCCAACTCTCATTTGCCCTCTTTTTCACTTCTTGCACCTTTCTCTTGACCTATACATCTCCCAGTCTTTTGCATTATTTCCCTGCAAAAATCATCCAAATGCCTCTCTCTTCTCTTTTACTAACAATCTTACTTCTTCATCCCACCACTCACTACCCTTTCTAATCTGCCCATCTCCCACACTTCTCATGCAACAAGCATCTTTTGCGCAAGCCATCACTAATCCCCTAAATACATCCCATTCCTCCTCCACTACCCTTACGTCCTTTGTTCTCACCTTTTTCCATTTCATACTCAGTCTCTCCTGGTACTTCCTCACACAAGTCTCCTTTCCAAGCTCACTTACTCTCACCGTTCTCTTCACCCCAACATTATCTCTTCTTTTCTGAAAACCTCTACAAATCTTCACCTTCACCTCCACAAGATAATGATCAGACATCCCTCCAGTTGCACCTCTCAGCACATTAACATCCAAAAGTCTCTCTTTCGCGTGCCTATCAATTAACATGTAATCCAATAATGCTCTCTGGCCATCTCTCCTACTTATATACGTATACTTATGTAATCTCTCTTTTTAAACCAGGTATTCCTAATCACCAGTCCTTTTTCAGCACATAAATCTACAAGCTCTTCTCCATTTCCATTTACAACACTGAACACCCCATGCACACCAATTATTCCCTCAACTGCCACATTGCTCACCTTTGCATTTAAATCACCCATCACTATAACCCGGTCTCATGCATCAAAACTACTACCACACTCACTCAGCTGCTCCCAAAACACTTGCCTCTCATGATCTTTCTTCTCATGTCCAGGTGCATATGCACCAATAATCAGCCATCTCTCTCTCCATCCACTTTCAGTTTTACCCATAACAATCTAGAGTTTACTTTCTTTCACTCTATCACATACTCCCACCACTCCTGTTTCAGGAGTAGTGCTAGTCGTTCCCTTGCTCTTGTCCTCTCACTAACCCTTGATTTTACTCCCAAAACATTCCCAAACCACTCTTCCCCTTTACCCTTGAGCTTCATTTCACTCAGAGCTAAAACATCCAGGTTCCTTTCCTCAAACATACTACCTATCTCTCCTTTTTTCACATCTTAGTTACACCCACACACATTTAGACACCCCAATCTGAGCCTTTGAGGAGGATGAGCACTCCCAGCGTGACTCCTTTTGTTTCCCTTTGAAGAAAGTTAAAATACAAGGAGGGAAGGGTTTCTAGCCCCCCACTCCCATCCCCTTTAGTCACTTTCTACGACATGTGAGGAATGCGTGGGAAGTATTCTTTCTTGGAAAGAGGGGCAAGTATGCAGTCTGTTGTGGATGAGAGAGCTTGGGAAGTGAGTCAGTTGTTGTTTGCTGATGATACAGTGCTGGTGGCTGATTCATGTGAGAAAGTGCAGAAACTGGTGACTGAGTTTGGTAAAGTGTGTGAAAGAAGAAAGTTAAGAGTAAATGTGAATAAGAGCAAGGTTATTAGGTACAGTAGGGTTGAGGGACAAGTCAATTGGGAGGTAAGTTTGAATGGAGAAAAGCTGGAGGAAGTGAAGTGTTTTAGATATCTGGGAGTGGATTTTGCAGCGGATGGAACCATGGAAGCAGAAGTGAATCATAGGGTGGGGGAGGGGGCGAAAGTTCTGGGAGCCTTGAAGAATGTGTGGAAGTTGAGAACATTATCTCGGAAAGCAAAAATGGGTATGTTTGAAGGAATAGTGGTTCCAACAATGTTATATGGTTGCGAGGCGTGGGCTATGGATAGAGTTGTGCGCAGGAGGGTGGATGTGCTGGAAATGAGATGTTTGAGGACAATATGTGGTGTGAGATGGTTTGATCGAGTAAGTAATAATAGGGTAAGAGAGATGTGTGGTAATAATAAGAGTGTGGTTGAGAGAGCAGAAGAGGGTGTTTTGAAATGGTTTGGTCACATGAAGAGAATGAGTGAGGAAAGATTGACCAAGAGGATATATGTGTCAGAGGTGGACGGAACGAGGAGAAATGGGAGACCAAATTGGAGGTGGAAAGATGGAGTGAAAAAGATTTTGAGTGATCTGGGCCTGAACAAGCAGGAGGGTGAAAGGCGTGTGGTATACCGGGGTCAACGTGCTGTTAGTGGATTGAACCAGGGCATGTGAAGCGTCTGGGGTAAACCATGGAAAGTTCTGTGAAGCCTGGATGTGGAAAGGGAGCTGTGGTTTCAGTGCATTATTACATGACAGCTAGAGACCGAGTGTGAATGAATGTGGCCTTTGTTGTCTTTTCCTAGCGCTACCTCGCACATATTTGGGGGGAAGGGGTTGTTATTTCATGTGTGGCGGGGTGGCGATGGGAAGGAATAAGGGCAGACAGTATGAATCATGTACATATGTACATATGTATATGTTTGTGTGTCTATATATATGTATATGTTGAGATGTATAGGTATGTATATTTGCGTGTGGACGCATATGTATATACATGTGTATGTGGGTGGGTTGGGCCATTCTTTCGTCAGTATCCTTGCGCTACCTCGCTAAAGCGGGAGACAGCGACAAAGCAAAATAAATAAATATAAATAATATAATTCATAACGTTCTCGACTTCCACACATTTTTCAACACTCCCAGAACTTTCGCCCCCTCCCCCACCCTATGATTCGCTTCCGCTTCAATAGTTCCATCCACTGCAAAATCCACTCCCAGATATCTAAAACATTTCACTTCCTCAGTTTTTCTCCATTCAAACTTACCTCCCACTTATCTTGTCCCTCAACCCTACTGTACCTAATAACCTTGCTCTTATTCACATTTACTCTCAGCTTTCTTCTCTCACACACTTTACCAAACTCAGTCACCAGCTTCTGTAGTTTCTCACATGAATCAGGCCACCAGTGCTGTATCATCAGCGAACAACAACTGACTCACTTCCCAAGCCCTCTCATCCACAGAAGCCTGCATACTTGCCCCTCTCTCCAAAGATCTTCCATTCACCTCCCTAATCAACCCATCCATAAACAATTTAAACAACCATGGAGACATCATGCACCCCTGCCACAAACCGACATTCACTGAGAACCAGTCACTTTCCTCTCTTCCTAATCATACACATGCCTTACATCCTTGATAAAAACTTTTCACTGCTTCTAACAACTTGCCTCCCACACCATATATTCTTAATACCTTCCACAAAGAATCTCTATCAACTGCATTATATGCCTTCTCCAGATCCATAAATGCTACATACAAATCCATTTGTTTTTCTAAGTATTTCTCACATACATTCTTCAAAGCAAACACCTAATCCACACATCCTTTACCACTTCTGAAACCATACTACTCTTCCACAGTCTGATGCTCTGTACATGCCTTCACCCTCTCAATCAATATCCTCCCATATAATTTCCCAGGAATACTCAACAAACTTATACCTCTATAATTTGAACATTCACCTTTTTCCCCTTTGCCTTTGAACAATGGCACTATGCATGCATTCCTCCAATCCTCAGGCACTTCCCCATGAACCATATAGCCATTGAATATCCTTATCACCCATTTTTTTAATAGATTCCACTGTAATACCATCCAAACCCACCGCCTTGCCGGCTTTCATCTTCCGCAAAGCTTTTACTACCTCTTCTCTGTTTACTAAATCATTCTCCCTAACCCTCTCACTTTGCACACCACCTTGACCAAAACACCCTATATCTGCCACTCTATCATCAAACACATTCAACAAACCTTCAAAATACTCACTCCATCTCCTTCCGATGTTCCCATTTGTTCTCTTGTCTTGCACACTTTATTTACCTCCTTCCAAAACATCTTTCTATTCTCCCTAAAATTTAATGATACTGTCTCACCCCAACTCTCATTTGTCCTCTTTTTGACCTCTTGCACCCCTGTGTCCTGAAATATGATTATAAAGTACAAGAGGAAATAAACACCAGTTACAATGATTTACTTCCACGCAGCAGGCAAGCTAAATGCAGCACTTGGGGAATGGCACTCAACAGTGGAAAAGCCCTGTAAAATGTATGTACCCACTTCATATTCTTATTCTTCCTTGCATGGAAATCAACATTTCTTTATAAATTAGAAACTTCAGAAAATAAATTTTTTCTACATAGCAGGGTAGCAACACAACCAAAGTGATCAGCTTAAGGGTAAGTGGTTTTGCAAATGCCATCAATAACATGTTTGTGAAAGCTCATGTCTCCATGGTTTTCTTTTCTTTTTTTTGGATACAACAGGCCTAAATGATGGTCATATTGGAATGAAGGAAAAATAAAGAGTAAGAGTCAAAGAATGTAGGTACGAACAATTTATGCTTCTCAGGAATTTGCAAGTCTGGCTCTTAAAGGTGGAAATATTATAAGAGGGAAAGATGAAAGTACCAAAATAATTCAAGAGCTTTGGCATTTGAAGAAAAAAGGCCTCAAAACAGTCAATCCTTGTCATGTATATATAACAGGACCAAACTTTTATAGTTTTAAGCCATTTAATTGAGAATTAGCATGAATGATACAAAAGAGTATACATCACCTAAAAAGAAGCAAGCAGCCTCAGAACACGAGGCGAGGAGAATAGTTGGTGCCACCTGTCCAACAATTCGACCAATATGTTCTGATTTTGACTCTGTAGGCCGACGAGATTCTCTCTGGTAAGTCAGCACTATGATGAACATATTATCCACACCAACAGCCAATACTAAGAAGGGGATTACCTGAAATTAAAGAAACCATCCTGATACTTAAAGAACACGGAGATTAAATTATAAGTAGTAGAAAAATAATACCTAGAATGACATGGTTTAGACTGATGGTGTAATTTATTGCAACCCACTTCCCTTACTGTATCTTACTCAACAACAATTCCTCTGCAGTTATTCTTCTTTCCTGTCTATACCTCACAAGAAATTTCTTGATAAGATCTATTTCATCAATAAATCCTTCTTGACCATTTTACAGCTTTTAAGCAGTTTTCTTTACCCTAATAAGGTGGTTAACTCTGCAGACTGCCTCCTATATGGGAGGGGAAATCACATGATACTGGCTTACATCCTATGTTAACAGAATATGGTAGACCACCATTTAACCACCTAAGCAAGCATCTGAATTCAAGTGCCTCTGCAAAATCATTTTTTTCTTCAAGGAAAAAAAAAAAATTCTATAAAGAAATGAAAGAAATTTAATATGAGTAATAAAACAACAAAGAAACAGATAATATATTTTCCTCAAACATACTACCTATCTCTCCTTTTTTCACATCTTAGTTACACCCACACACATTTAGACACCCCAATCTGAGCCTTTGAGGAGGATGAGCACTCCCAGCGTGACTCCTTTTGTTTCCCTTTGAAGAAAGTTAAAATACAAGGAGGGAAGGGTTTCTAGCCCCCCACTCCCATCCCCTTTAAGTCACTTTCTACGACATGTGAGGAATGCGTGGGAAGTATTCTTTCTTGGAAAGAGGGGCAAGTATGCAGTCTGTTGTGGATGAGAGAGAGGATGTGTTAGAAATGAAATGTTTGAGAACTATATGCGGTGTGAAATGGTTTGATTATGTAAGTAATGAAAGGGTTAAGAGAAAGACGTGGTAATAAAAAAGTGGCTGAGAGAAGTGTAGGTGTGCTGAAATAGTTTGGACACATGGAAAGAATGACTGAGGAAAGGTTGACAACAAGGATGCATGTGTGTCAGAATTGGAAAAAATAAAGAGAGCAAGGACACTAAATTGGAGATGAAGGATGGACTGCAGGAGGGTGAAAAGTGTGCAAGGGATTGAGTAGATCAGAATGATGTGGTATACTGGGGTTGATGTTCTGTCAGTGGACTGAACAAGGGCAAATGAAGCATTAGGGGAAACCATGGAAAGATCTGTAGGGCCTGGTTGTGGATAGGGATCTGTGGTTTCAAGCATTATACATGACAGCATGAGAATGGATGTGGTATTTCTTTGTCTGTTCCTGGAGCTATCTTGTTAATGTGGGAAATGGAGATAAAAAAAATACAAAGTGAGCTGAAGAGGGTGTGAGAAACGGTTTGGACATGGAGAGAAGATGTGAGAGCAGAGGATGACAGGGGTATTATATGTTGGAAGTAGATAGAACAAGGGGGAGAATGAATTTAAGATGGAATAATGTTTTGAGTGCTTGGTGCTTGAACACGCCGAAGGGTACAAGGGCGATTGGAATGCTCAGGATAAAGTGAACTGGAGTGGTGTGGTTTCAAGGCAGTAACATGCTGTCACGGACTGAACTAAGGCATATGAAGCAGTCAAGGGAAACCAAGGAAATGTCTCTAGGACCTGGTTGTGGATAGGAAGCTGTGTTTTCAGTGCATTATGCATGACAGCTAGAGAATGGAAAAAACAAAAGAGGTCTTTTCTTTGTCTGTTCCTGGTGCTACCTTGCTAATGCAGGAAATGGTGAGCAACTCTAGAAGAAAAAAGAAAAACTTACTTTTTCTGCAAGTTACACAATTCATATACAAAATATTCTTAATGCCTTCTCACAACAATATATGTAAAGAAACAATGATAATGCATGTTTCCATCTTTCTTTGAAGGTAGCAGGGTAACAAGTCAACCCCTAAGGTGTTTAGTATACCCTCCCCTCTGCCAACCAGCAAGTTGAGAAAGGGGACACAAGTTCTGCAAAAGATGCACTTCCATGGGAATTGGTAAAGAGTTAATGATGAATGAAAGAAATTTCTTTATTGTATTTCTCTGTGTGATTGGTATTCTAAGGTAATTGTAGTTTTGGCTCTGAAATTACTCAAGTGATGCATGACATAGGAAGAGCATCACAAACAGTAGTGTCTTTAAAGTGGCATCTCTCACCTGCAGTTTGTCTCACTTTGGCATCAATAAACTGTAAAGAAAAAAATTCTTGCACTTTCAGGGTGAAAATATCAATTCTACAGAGCTGGGATTCCCATCTTCAATCTTCCAAGCAAATGCACAGAATTAGGTGTCCATGCTCTATGCCAGCAAGCAGGTACCCAGTTATGGACCCACTCTAAAAAACTCAGTTCCTCCATAAGGAGCATCCCAAGATGCACTTGCTTACCTAAGTAAGTAGGAGTAACAATGATAATAAACAGATAGATAGAAACTGATCCTGTTCATAAAATCTCTCTCTGACTTGGCATACTGTACACCTTACCTGTTACAATGAATAACTGTTTTTCCTGTAGCTGCAACACAGATATATCTGTCTATTTATATTTCTGATACCTGTTCCCTCTGGGAACTCCCATCAAGGGGGTTGCTACAACAAAAGGGACTCCACATATTCCTGTCCTTACATGCTTCTCTTGAATACACCATTCCACACATTTTCCCCCTATTTCTCTCCCTTCAGTTCTTTCCAAATATTTCCCCATATCACAGGTCGTCATCCTCTCGCACCAACCCCATTAACTGTACTATCATACACTCTCTTTGCAAACTCCCTATCTTGCATTCTTTCCACATGCCCAAAACCCCTTGTTGTATTACATTTCATCTACTCTACCACTCCACAATGCATTCCCTGTCAAACCAAATCTCTCATCCACTTTCTCATTACCTCTTTAATTCCATCTAGAAATACCACATACTCCTCTCAAATAACTCATTTCAACAGCATGGATCCTTGACTCTCTGACTCATCCCATGTCCATCTTTCGGCTGCAGAGGTCAGGAAGGAAACGATTCTGTTCTCTCTTATGTTCCCCTTAATCCTTTTCTCACTTCCAGACTTACTTCTTCAAATTTCACACATTATTCCTCTTCATTTTCCTCACCAACTGATACATACCATAAGTGTTCCTCCTAATAACATAAGTCATCTGACAAACTACATATATTTTATGAAGTAAATGTGTTCACATGACTTTCACATGAACAGCCATGCACTTATAATGGTGACTGTTGGGGTACTGAGAAACTAATTTTTTCATGCACCTTCTTGACGATGGAGGAGATAGACTTAAAGTCAACAAAATATTTAAACAGAAGCAGATAAAATCAGCAAATAAAATAGAATTTTGTTGCCCAATATTTTTTCATATCACAGCAATTGATGCTAGCTGCATTTCTAAATCATAATATTCCTATGTAATACTGAAAGGGAAATACTGTTTTATCATCTAAACCCTGGCATAACATAAAAACATATTTCCTCAGATAACAAACCCTCTGAAAAATCATCATTTTGTCTAATCACATGATATTATATTAACATCTTCCCATAAAAGTACTTCTACTTACCTCAATGATGATAAGAGTCGCTGGAATTCCAACATATCCATAAAACCCAACAGATGACGAGACAGACACAAGTACGATTAGCACCCCACCAAGGCCTAAAGTGATCTTGGAATCCACCAGGAGACGACTACAGCGAGTAAACTCTCCAAGTGCTATAGAGAAAGAATGCAGTAACATAAAACATGTCTATACAATAACATTCGACTGCAATCAACTAAACATCAGTAGTGTTTGCAATTTTTGAAGCTTGCTAAGGTAATTAATATTCAATGAGCATGAAAATCCTTTCAGTTATGCAGAGTAAATATTTTCATACTTTCAGGATCACTAAGTCTTTCATAAAAATAATTTATCAAAAGAAACAAGATTCACCATTGCTATATTACTAAGTATGTCGAGAAACTATTGAAACTGATAAATATCTAATCAATTATTTCGTTAACTAATCTAATACTAATAACTGGAAATTTGCAGTCTGACTCAACTCCCCAGGATAACTTCAAAATTGAAGTGAAAAAGACTTTGAGTGATCAGCAACTGAACATGCATGAAAGTGAAAGGCATGCAATGGAGAGAATGAATTGGAATGATGTGGTATACAGAGGTTCATGTGCAGTCAATAGGCTGAACCACGGCATGTGAAGTGTCCAGGTAAACCATGGAAAGGTTTGTGGGGGCTGGTTGTGGATAGTGAGCTGTAGTTTCGATGCATCAAACATGACAGTTAGAGAAAGCATGTGAGAAAATGTTCCTTGCACTACATCGCTAATGTAGGAAATGGCAATCAAGTATGAAAATATATTATTATTATATCAGAGATTATTATTATTACACTTAATGGCCATCTCCCACATTAGCGAGGTAGTGCAAGGAAAGAGATGAGGAATGGGCCAACCCACCCGCATACAAATGTATATACATAAATGCCCACACATGGACATATACATACATATACATTTCAACATATACATACACAGACATGTACATATATACACATGTACACATTGATACTTGCTGCCTTCATCCATTCCCACTGCTGCTCTGCCACACATGAAATCACATCCCCCCCCCAAAAAAAAGAAAAAAGTGAGGTAGCACTAAGAACAGACAAAAAAAAAGGCCACATTCGTTCACACTGTCTCCAGCTGACATATGTAATGCACTGAAACCACAGCTCCCTTTCCACATACAGGCCCCATAGACCTTTCCATGGTTTACCCCAGATGCTTCACCATGCCCTAGTTCAACCCACTGACAGCACGTCGACCCCGGTATACCACATCGTTCCAATTCACTCTATTCCTTGCATGCCTTTCACCATCCTGTATGTTCAAGTCCCAATCGCTTAAAATCTTTTTCACCCCATCCTTCCACCTCCAATTTGGTCACCCGCTTCTCCTTCTTCCATCAACCTCTGCCATATATATCCTCTTTGTTAAAGTTTCCTCACTCATTCACTTCGTGTGTCCAAACCATTTCAACACACCCTCTTCTACTCTCTCAATCACATCCTTTTTATTACCTCACATCTCTCTTACCCTTTCATTACTTACTCGATCAAATTGCCTCACACCACATACTGTCTTCAAACATTTCATCTCCAACACATCCACCCTCCTTCACACGATCCCATCCACAGCCCAGGCTTTGCAACCATATAACATTGTTGGAACCACTATTCCTTCAAACATACCCATTTTTGCTCTCCAAGATCATGCTTTCACCTTCCACACACTCTCCCAGAACCTTTGTCCCCTCCCCCACCCTGTGACTCACTTCCATGGTTCCATTCGTTTCCAAGTCCACTCCCAGATATCTAAAACACTACTTCCTCCAGTATTCCGCATTAGCAAGGTAGCACAAGGAAACAGACAAGGAACGGCCCAACCCACCCACATACACAATTATATACATAAATGCCCACACATGTACATATACATACATATACATTCCAATGTATACACACAAATACACACACAGACATATACATATATACAAATGTACATATTCATACTCGCTGCCTTCATCCATTCCCGTCACCACCCTGCCACACATGAAATAGCTTCCCCCCCCACTCTAGTGAAGTAGCACCAGGAAAAGACAACAAAGGACACATTCGTTCACACTGTCTCCAGCTGTCATGTGTACTGAACTGAAACCACAGCTCCCTTTCCACATCCAGGCCCCACAAAACTTTCCATGCTTTACCCCAGACACTTCATATGCCCTGGTCCACTCCAATGACAGCACGTCGATCCCAGTATACCAATTTGTTCCACGCCTTTCACCCTCATGTATGTTCAGTCCCCGATCGCTCAAAATCTTTTTCACTCCATCCTTCCATCTCCAATTTGTCAATCTTTCCTCACTCATTCTCTCCATGTGTCCAAACCATTTCAACACACCCTCTTCTGCTCTCTCAACCACACTCTTTTTATGACGTGTGTGTGTGTGTGTGTGTGTGTGTGTGTGTGTGTGTGTGTGTGTGTGTGTAAGCAGATGTGGCCTTCCTTTGTCTGTTTCCTGGTGCTACCTTGCTAATATGGGATCCCTTTCTATATGACTCCTGCAGCTTTAAGGCTGCATTCCATATATGAGAAGGTTATGGTGGACTTACCCAAGGGGAGGAGGTCCCAAAGGATACTTAAAGACTGCCTACTTCGCAAATATCCAGATATTTATGACCAAAGCCAACTCACTACTTGAGTATCATATACAATACACAGCAATTTACCGATTGTAATAATCGGAATTTTGCACATAAATATGTACTTGAAACATTCAATGAAAATTTAGATTTTCATCAATAGTTACCCAGGGCAATGTAGGCAAACATGATGCAGTAGGAAATGAGAATTGTTATTACATCCCCCTCACTCTCACGTGTCAGTTCATCCTGCACTGCTCGTTCTCCAGTGAAGGCAATGTCCATCATTGGGTTGGAGTAATTCTTCATAAACTGGAGAAAACTGATAAAAAATCCAATGAAAGATTTTACCCAAATACTTTGCTTAAAATGTGGACAAGAGCTTATGGAAAACCTTATGAACAGATTACTTGGCAAAGACCTTCATATTAGATTGCAAAGCATTTACTACAACAGCAAAAGTAATCAATACTGGCATATGTATAAACAGCTTAAATTAGGTAAAGCTATTATGTTCTATCAAAGGACCAATATCAAGTAATATACAACACTCAATTTACACATATACCCTTACATCTACAGATCTCATTTTCACATTAATCTGTCTATCTATCTATATCTCTGATGCCTGTTCCCAGCTGGAACTCCCTCAAGAGGGTGGCCATAATAACAGTCTCTCTATAACTTGTGAACTCTTGCACTGCTTTGTAGCCTTTACTGCCTCACCCTTAACAAGCCTCTGGCAGAGGGCAACTCTAGCACATTGTTTGCAGAGGCACCTTCTAAATAATTCTACTAACTACTTCTACCTAATGCTCCTGCCTAATGTTCCTACCAACTACTGGTACCTAATGCTTCTACCTAATGCTCCTGCCTAAATGTTCCTAGCTACAACTTCTATCCATTGCTCCTACCATCTTGCCGAAAGGCAGGGCTATCACACAGTGCCCACTGCAAGAAAATATAGAATTAAGAGGAATGAACTAAGTTCAGTGCTATCAAATGTTATGTATGACAAGAGAAGAGATTATATGTTTGTGGATAGAATGCCAGTAGTCCACGTGTGGGTGAGGCAGAAAGAAAAGACAGCTACCTGGGATAGAGGAGTGCAACTTGACGACCACTACACAGCCATTACTAAAACTCCCACTACCTAGGCAGTTAGTTCTGGTGATATACCTCCCTGGTGGCTGGTTGCCTACCAAAATCAGCAAAGTTATGCGGCAACGATCATGATATGGCTTATGAATCAACCACATTACAAGCCACTGAAATAATTTTTCTCAATAATTACCCAAATACAGAATATAATATCCAGTAACCACATTAAATCCTCAGAACAAACTCACAGAAAAACAAATATCTATCAATCTATGTACTTCTCAAAAGCTTTCTCTAGAATTACAGAGAGGTGAGTGGAAGATCTTTTACAGATATTACTATCTCTAAATTATAGTATACCTATTTGTAACCTTCCACACTACTTTTTACTTTCTACATGAAATCCCAATAACCACAAATATACTTAGCCTTTTTTGACATCTATTTCTCATGACCATTAAGTATCAGCACTATCCATTTTATTCCAACACCTCTTTCATTTATGATTCTGTTTTATTCCAACACCTATTTCATTCATAATATCATTACTCAAAACTTTCAAATATGTTCTTCAATCAACCAATCGATTATCTCTTGCTCCATTTACATTTGGTGGATCAAATGTGCTAAAGTGAGCTTTAGCACTTCATGTTGTTGCATACAAATCAATCTGTCTATGGACTAACAATCTCACAAACAAAATGCCTTTACAGCACATCACAAAGACAAATTCCAGAAGAATTCTCATCTAAACAAATCTCAAATAATACGACAATCACTCAATACATATCTCTATCTCTTTTATGATTTACCTCTTTTCCTCTTACTTTAACCAAACTTATCAGACTGATACAAAGCTTCTCCAATGTATTTTCTTCTATCTGTTTTATTGTGTCTTACAATCTTAAAAAGGCTTTCAACTATCAACATTTCTTTAAAAATTTTCACCACATATCTAGTTCAAATCCTCCTACTTTACTGGTTCTATTATCATTATGATATTTTTTCATTAAACTTGATTGTGGTTTCCCATGTCAGCAAGGCTGTCCCAGGAAACGGATGAAGAATGGTCCATCCACTCATCCACATATATATATATATATACTTGAACACAAATATACATACATATACATATCAACATAAACATACGTATATATACACATACACAGACATATACATATATAAACATGTACACACTCATACTTGCTTGCCTTCATCCATTCCAGGCACCACCCTGCCCCACAGGAAATAGCACTGCTACCCCCAGCTTCAGCAAGGTAGCTCCAGGAAAAAAGACAAAAAAAAGGCCACATTTATTCACACTCAGTCTCTAGCTGTCATGTGTAATGCAATGAAACCACAGTTCCCTATCCACATCCAGGCCCCACAGGCCTTTCTACGGATTACTAAAGACGTTTCACATGCCCTGGTTCAGTCACCTGAAATCACGTTGACCCCAGTATACCACATCGTTCCAACTCACTACTCCTTGCATGCCTCTCACCCTCCCGTATGTTCAGGCCCTGATCTCTCAGAAACTTTTTCACTCCATCCTTCCACCTTCAATGTGGTCTCCCACTTCTTGTCCCTCCACCTCTGACACATATATCCTCTATGTTAATCTTTCCTCACTCATTCTCCCTATATGCCCAAACCATTTCAACACACCCTCTTGTGCTCTCTCAACCACACTCTTCTTATTTCCACACATCTATCTAACCCTTTCATCACTTACTCAATCAAACCATCTCACACCACATATTCTCCTAAAACATTTCATTTCCAACACATCCACCCTACTCCATACAACCCTATCTATAGCCCATACCTCGCAACCACAAAATATTGTTGGAACTACTATTCCATCAAACATACCATTTTTACTCTCTGAGATAATGTTCTCCCCTTCCATACATTCTTCATAGCTCCCAAAACCTTCATCCCCTCCCCAACCCTGTGACTCACTTTCAAGGTTCCATTTGCTTCACTTCCTCCAATATTTCTCCATTCAGACTTACATCCCAATTAACTTGTCCCTCACCTTAACGAACCTAATAACCTTGCTCTTATTCACATTTACTCGCAACTTTCTCCCTTCACACACTTTCCCAAAGTTAGTCACCAACTTCTGCAGTTTCTCACATGAATCAGCCACTAGAGCTGTATCAACGAACAGCAACTAACTCACTTCCCAGTCCCCCTCTTCTCCAACAGACTGCATACTTGCCCCTCTCTCCAAAACCCTTGTATTTACCTCCTTAACCACCCCATCCATAAACAAATTAAACAACTATGGAGACATCAGACAACCCTGCCACAAACCGACATTCCCTGGGAACCAATCACCTTCCTCTCTTCCTACTCGTACACATGCCTTATATCCTTGGTTAAAACTTTTCACTGCTTCTAGAAGCTTACCTCCCACACCATATACTCTTAAAACCTTCCACAAAGCATCTCTATCAACCCTATTATATGCCTTCTCCAGATCTATAAATACTCCAAACAAATTCATCTGTTTTTCTGTATTTCTCACGAACATTCTTCAAAGCAAACACCTGATCCACACATCCTCTATCACTTCTGAAACCACATTGCTCCTCCCCAATCTGGTGCTCTGTACATGCCTTCACCCTTTCAATCAATACACTCCCATACAATTTCCCTGGAATACTCAACAAACTTATGCCTCTGTAGTTTGAACACTTACCTTTATCCCCTTTGCCTTTATACAATGGCACTATGCATGCATTCTGCCAATCTTCAGGCACTTCACCATGATCCACACATACATTGAATATCCTTACCAACATGTCAACAATACAGTGACCCCCTTTCTTAATAAATTCCACTGCAATACCATCCAAACCCATCGCCTCGCCAGATTTCATCTTCAGCAAAGCTTTCACTACCTCTTCTCTCTTAACCAAACAATTCTCTATGACCCATCTTATTTCGCACACCACCGACAAACGCACCCTACATCTGTCACTCTATCATCAAACACATTCAACAAACCTTCAAAATACTCACTCCACATTTCTCACTTCATTACTACTTGTTATAACTTCCCCACCTGCCCCCTCCATCGATGTTATTTGTTCTCTTGTCTTACACACATTATTTACCTCCTTCCAATACATCTTTTTATTCTCCCTAAAGTTCAATGATACTCTTTCATCCCAGATCTCATTTGCCCTCTTTTTCAACCCTTGCACCTTCCTCATGGCCTCCTGCTGCATTCTTTTAAACTTCTCCCAAGTCATTTACACTCCTTATTTGTAAGTATCATCCAAACACCTCTCTTTTTTCTTTCACTATCAACTTTTTTCTTTATCCCACCACTCACTCCCCTTTCTAGTCTTTCCAACTCCCACCTTTCTCATCCCATATGCATCTTTTGCACATGCCATCTATCACTGCTTCCTTCAATAAATCCCATTCCTCATCAATCCCCTTACATCATTTGCACTCAAATTTTGCCATTCTACACTCAATCTCTCCTGGTTCTTCATCACACAAATCTCCTTTCCAAGCTCACTTACTCTCACCACTCTCTTCTCCCCAACATTCTCTCTTCTTTCTTGAAAACCTCTACAAATCTTCACCTTCGCCTCCGAAGGATAGTCATCAGACATCCCTCCAGCTGCCCCTCAGCACATTAACGTCCAAAAGTCTCTCTTTTACACGCCTATCAATTACCATGTAATCCAATAATACCCTTTGACCATCTCTCCTACTCACATACATATACTTAGCTATATCCCTCTCTTTAAGCCAGTTATTCCCAATCACCAGTCTTTTTAAACCATGTATTGGAGAAAACTGGAGGACGTGAAGTGTTTTAGATATCTGGGAGTGGATTTGGCAGCGGATGGAATCATGGAAGCGGAAGTGAGTCACAGGGTGGTGGAGGGGCCGAAGGTTCTGGGAGCGTTGAAGAATGTGTGGAAGGTGAGAACACTATCTCAGAAAGTGAAAATGGGTATGTTTGAAGGAACAGTGGTTCCAACAATGTTATATGGTTGCAAGGTGTGGGCTATAGATAGGGATGTTCGGAGAAGGGTGGATGTGTTGGAAATGAGATGTTTGAGGACAATATGTGGTGTGAGGTGGTTTGATCGAGTAAGTAATGAAAGGGTAAGAGAGATGTGTGGTAATAAAAAGAGTGTGGTTGAGAGAGCACAAGAGGGTGTGTTGAAATGGTTTGGTCACATGGAGAGAATGAGTGAGGAAAGATTGACAAAGAGGATTATGTGTCAGAGGTGGAGGGAATGAGGAGAAGTGGGAGACCAAATTGGAGGTGGAAGGATGGAGTGAAAAAGATTTTGAGCGATTGGGGCGTGAACATGCAGGAGGGTGAAAGGCATGCAAGGAATAGAGTGAATTGGAAAGATGTGGTATACCGGGGTCGATGTGCTGTCAATGGATTGAACCAGGGCATGTGAAGCGTCTGGAATAAACCATGGAAGGTTTTGTGGGGCCTGGTTGTGGAAAGGGAGCTGCAGTTTCGGTGCATTATACATGACAGCTAGAGACTGAGTGTGAATGAATGTGGCCTCTGTTGTCTTTTCCTAGCACTACCTCGTGTGTGCAGGGGGAAGGAGGTGTTATTGCATGTGTGGTGGGGTGGCGACGGGAATGAATAAAGGCAGCAAGTATGAATTATGTACAATAGTATATATATGTATATGTCTGTGTATGTATATATATGTATACATTGAAATGTATAGGTATGTGTATGTGTGTGTGTGTGGACGTGTATGTATATGCATGTGTATGTGGGTGGGTTGGGCCATTCTTTTGTCTGTTTCCTTGCGCTGACTCGCTAACGTGGGAGACAGTGACAAAGTATATTAATAAATATAAATAAAAACAATTCCCAATTACTAATCTTTTTTTAGCACACAAATCCACAAGCTCTTAACCATTTCCATTCACAACACTGAATATCCCATGTACACCAATTATACCCTCAACTGCTACATTACTCTCTTTGCATTAAATCACCAATCACTAATACCTGGTCTTGTGCACCTAAGCTGCTGACACACTCACTCAGCTGCACCCAATTACTTGACTATTATGATCTTTCTTCTCATGACCAGGTGCATAAGCACCAATAACCACCCATCTCTTTCCATCCACTTTCAATTCTACCCACACCAATCTAGAATTTACTCTCTTATACTCTATCACACAACTCCTGCTTCAGGAGTAGTGTTACTCCTTCCTTAGCTCTTGTCCTCTCACCAACCCTTGACTTTACTCTCAAGACTTTTCCAAACTACTCTTCCCCTCTATCCTTGAGCTTTGTTTCATTCAAGAGCCAGAGCATCCATGTTTCTTACCTCAAATATATTACCTATCTCTCCTTTCTTCTCATCTTAGTTACATCCACATACAGTCGAGACACCCTAATCTGAGCCTTCGAGAAGGATGAGCACATCCCGCTTGACTCCTTCTGTTTTCCCTTTTAGAAACTGAAATATAAGGAGGGAAGGGTTTCCAGCCCCCCACTCCCACCCCCTTTAGTTGCCTTCTACGATACATGGGGAATACATGGGAGTATTCTTTTTCCCCTATCCCATGTCATTATTTACTTTATTTCCAATTCCGTGGATGTATCATATACCTTGATTCTCTTAAATTACCCACACACATCTTCAACCAAATAACCAGAGTGTTTATGTGAAATATGACCTACACTTACGAAAGCATTCCTTTCTACACTTTGCACAATCAACCAACTCATCTGCTGAGACCATCATCTCCATATCAACTATCTCAATGAAAAACTACTACCTCTGCATCAGATTCCACATAATTCCTCTAGCATCTTACAGGAAGTCAAGATGTTGGTGCTGGAGTTTAAAAAGAGGGCAAATGAGAGCTGGAGTGAATGAGTATCACTGAACTCTAAGATGTTTTGGATGGATGTAAATAATGTGTAAGAAACACAAGAACAAATAGTAACATCAGTGAAGGGGACAAAAGGGGAAGTGATAACAGGTAGTGATGAAGTAAGGAGATGGAGTGAGTATTTTGAAGGATTGTTGAATATGTTCGATAACTGAGTGGCAGATGTAGTGTGTTTGGGTAAGAGGTATAGGCAAAGTGAGAGAGTCATGGAGAGTGGTTTGATGAAGAAAGAAGAGGTGGTGAATCTTACATATGAAGAAATGTGGCAAGGCAACTGGGGTGGATGGTAATGCAGCTGACTATCAAAAAAGGGGATGATTGTACGGTGACTGTGTTGTTGACTGCTTGGTAAGGATTTTCAATGTTTGTATGGCGAATATACCTGGGACGTTTTATGGGAGGGTATTAATTGAGATGGGGAAAACATGTACAGAGAATTATATTGGGGAGGAACAGTGTGGTTTCAGAAGTGGTAGAGGATGTGTGGATCAGATGTTTGCTTTGAAGAATGTGTGTGAAAAATACTTAGAGAAACAGATGAGTCTGTAGGTGACATTTATGAACTTGGAGAAAGCATGTGATAAGGTTTACAGAGATGCTTTGTGGAAGATCTTAAGAATATAGGGTGTGGAAAGAAAGCAAAAAGTTTTTATCAGGGGTGTTACACACGTGTGTGAGTAGGGGAATAGAAGGGCGAGTGGTTCCAAGAGAAAGTTGGTCTGTGGCAGGGGTGTAAGATGTCATCATGGTTGTTCTACATGTTTATGGAGGGGGTGTTGAGGGATGTAAGTGCGAGAGTCTTGGAGAGATGGGCAAGTATGCAGACTGTGGGGGATGGGAGGGCCTGGGAAATAAGCTAGTTGTTGTTTGTTGATGATAAAGCACTGGTGGCAGATTTGAGAGAGAAAATGCGGAAATTGGTGACTTGAGTTTTGAAAAATGTGTGAAAAGAAGACATTGAGAGGAAATGTGAACAAAAGCAAGGTTATTAGGTCCAGCAGGGTTGAGGGACAGGTTAATTGGGGTGTGAGTTTGAATGGAGAAAAATTGGAGGAACTGAAGTGTTTTAAATACCTGGGAATGGACATGGTAGTGAATGGAACTATGGAGGCAGAAGTGAGACATGGGGTTAATGAGGGAATAAAGGTTCAGGAAGTGCTAAGAATGTGTGGAAAGAAAGAACATTACCTGGGAGGACAAAAATGGGTATGTTTGTAGGAAAAGTAGTACCAGCAATACCACGTGGGTGTGAGGTATGGGCTATTGATGAAACTGTGTGAAGGAGGGTGGATGTGTTGGAAATGAAATGTCTGATGACAATATGTGGTGACAGGTGCTATGACTGAGCAGGTAATGAAAGGGTAGGAGAGATGTATGGTAATATAAAGAGTGTGGAGAGAGAGAACTGAGGAGGGTGTGCTGAAATTCTCTAGACATTTGGAGAAAATGAGGAAAGTGGTAGAGAATGTGTAGATCAGGGGTTTGCTGGTAAGCTGCTAAAAGCAGTGAAAAGTTTTTATCATGGATGTAAGGCATATGTATGAGTAGGAAGAGGGGAGAGTGACTAGTTCCCAGTAAAGGTCGGTCTGTGGCAGGGGTGTGTGATGTACCCATGGTTGTTTAATTTGTTTATGGATGAGGTGGTTAGGGAGGTAAATGCAAGGGTTTTGGAGAGAGGGGTTAGTATGTGTCTGTTGGGGATGAGAGGGCCTGGGAAGTGAGTCAGTTGTTGTTTGCCAATGATACAGTACTGGTAGGTGATTCAAGTGAGAAACTGCAGAAGCTTGTGACTGAGTTTGGAAAAGTGTGTGAAAGGAGAAAGTTGAGAGTAAATGTGAATAAGAGCAAGGTTATTAGGTTCAGTAGGGTTGAGGGACAAGTTAATTGGAATGATAGTCTGAATGAAGAAAAATTGGAGGAAGTGAAGTGTTTTAGACATCTGGGAGTGGACTAGCAGCAAGTGGAACCATGGATGCGGAAGAAAGTCACAGAGTGGGGGAGGGGGTGAAGGTTCTGGGAGCATTGAAGAATGAGTGGAAGGAGAGAACGTTATCTCGGAGCAAAAATGGATATGTTTGAAGGAATAGTAGTTCAACAATATTATATGGTTGCAAGGCATGAGCTATAGATAGGGTTGTACGGAGGAGGGTGGATGTGTTGCAAATGAAACTTTTGAGAACAATACTTGGTGTGAGGTGGTTTGATCGAGGTGTGTGTGTGGTAATAAAAAGTGTGTGTCTGAGAGATCAGAAGAGGGTGTGTTGAAGTGGTTTGGACAAATGAAGAGAATGAGCAAGGAAAGATTGAAAAAGAGTATATATGTGTCAGAGGTGGAGGGAACAAGGAGAAGCAGGAGACCAAATTGAAGGTGGAAGGAAGGCGTGAAAAAGATTTTGAGTGATCAGAGCCTAACATACATGGGGGTGAGAGGCATGCAAGGAAGTGAGTGAATTGGAATGATGTGGTATACCAGGGTGAGGTGCTGTCAATAGACTGAACCTGGGCATGTGGAAAGGCTGGGGTAAACCATGGAAAGGTCTGTAAGACCTGGAAGTGGATCAGGAGCTGCGGTTTTGGTGCATCACACGAGAGCTTGGGACTGAGTGTGAATGGTAGTGGCCATTTTTGTCTGTTTTCCTGGTGCTACCTCACCGAAGCAGGGGGGAGGGATGCTGTTTCAAGTGGGGTGGGGTGGCGCCAGGAATGGATTGAAGGCATGCAAGTAGGAATATGTACATTTCTATAAATGTGTATGTCTGTGTATGAATATGTACGTATATGTGAATATGTATGTGTATGTGTATGTACATGTATGGGCATTTATGTATACATATGTGTATATGAGTGGATGTGTCACTCTTTGTCTGTTTTCTTGGCACTAACTAGCTGAAGCAGTGGGCAGCGATGCTGTTTCCAATGGGGTTGGGTGGAGCCGGGAATAGATTGAAGGCAGTGTGGTTTCAAAAGTGGTAGAGGATGTGTGGATCAGGTGTTTGCTTTGAAGAATGTATGTGAGAAATACTTAGAAAAGCAAATGGATTTGTATGTAGCATTTATGGATCTGGAGAAGGCATATGATAAGAGCTGACAGAGATGCTCTGTGGAAGGTATTAAGAATATATGGTGAGGGAGGCAAGTTGTTAAAAGCAGTGAAAAGTTTTTATCGAAGATGTAAGGCATGTGTACAAGTAGGAAGAGAGGAAAGTGATTGGTTCTCAGTGAATGTAGGTTTGCGGCAGGGGTGTGTGATGTCTCCATGGTTGTTCAATTTGTTTATGGATGGGGTTGTTAGGGAGGTGATAACAAGTAGTGGTGATATGAGAAGGTGATAGAGTGAGTATTTTGAAGGTTTGTTGAATGTGTTTGATGATAGAGTAGCAGATATAGGGTGTTTTGGTTGAGGTGGTGTGCAAAGTGAGAGGGTTAGGGAAGGTGATTTGGTAAACAGAGAAGAGGTAGTAAAAGTTTTGCGGAAGATGAAAGCCGGCAAGGCAGCGGGTTTGGATGGTATTGCAGTGGAATTTATTAAAAAAGGGGGTGACTGTATTGTTGACTGGTTGGTAAGGTTATTCAATGTATGTATGATTCATGGTGAGGTGCCTGAGGATTGGCGGAATGCTTGCATAGTGCCATTGTACAAAGGCAAAGGGGACAAAGGTATAAGTTTGTTGAGTATTCCTTGGAAATTATATGGGAGGGTATTGATTGAGAGGGTGAAGGCATGTACAGAGCATCAGATTGGGGAAGAGCAGTGTGGTTTCAGAAGTGGTAGAGGATGTGTGGATCAGGTGTTTGCTTTGAAAAATGTATGTGAGAAATACTTAGAAAAGCAAATGGATTTGTATGTAGCATTTACGGATCCGGAGAAGGCATATGATAGAGTTGATAGAGATGCTCTGTGGAAGGTATTAAGAATATATGGTGTGGGAGGCAAGTTGTTAGAAGCTGTGAAAAGTTTTTATCGAGGATGTATGGCATG
Source organism: Panulirus ornatus (assembly GCF_036320965.1). Lineage (NCBI taxonomy): Eukaryota > Metazoa > Arthropoda > Malacostraca > Decapoda > Palinuridae > Panulirus > Panulirus ornatus. The sequence continues at coordinate 38,273,738 of NC_092230.1, forward strand.
TGTACGTGTAGGAAGAGAGGAAAGTGATTGGTTCTTAGTGAATGTAGGTTTGCGGCAGGGGTGTGTGATGTCTCCATGGTTGTTTAATTTGTTTATGGATGGGGTTGTTAGGGAGGTGAATGCAAGAGTTTTGGAAAGAGGGGCAAGTATGCAGTCTGTTGTGGATGAGAGAGCTTGGGAAGTGAGTCAGTTGTTGTTCACTGATGATACAGCGCTGGTGGCTGATTCATGTTAGAAACTGCAGAAGCTGGTGACTGAGTTTGGTAAAGTGTGTGAAAGAAGAAAGTCGAGAGTAAATGTGAATAAGAGCCAGGTTATTAGGTACAGTAGGGTTGAGGGTCAAGTCAATTGGGAGGTAAGTTGGAACGGAGAAAAACTGGAGGAAGTGAAATGTTTTAGATATCTGGGAGTGGATTTGGCAGCAGATGGAACCATGGAAGCAGAAGTGAATCATTGGGTGGGGGAGGGGGCGAAAATTCTGGGAGCCTTGAAGAATGTTTGGAAGTCGAGAACATTATCTCGGAAAGCAGAAATGGGTATGTTTGAAGGAATAGTGGTTCCAACAATGTTGTATGGTTGCGAGGCGTGGGCTATGGATAGAGTTGCGCACAGGAGGGTGGATGTGCTGGAAATGAGATGTTTGAGGACAATATGTGGTGTGAGGTGGTTTGATCAAGTAAGTAATAATAGGGTAAGAGAGATGTATGGTAATAAAAAGAGTGTGGTTGAGAGAGCAGAAGAGGGTGTTTTGAACAGTGAACATCAATTCATTAGCTTCACCTTCAACTTTAGAGCTATGAAAAAATAAAAATTAATACCACAAAAGACTTTTAAACTCAGATCTGAAGAAACAATAAAACAGGCCATCTGCCTGAACAACCAAATGACTCCATAAACTACAAGCTTAAATACCTGATAAAATGCATTCTACCTAGTCCTACATAAATAGGGGAGACATCTCATCTAATGGATCTCTCATAATCTGACAAATTTATTTGCTGTGTAAATGCATATATCAATACTTCATCTCAAAGAGAAAAAAATTTGGCAAAATAGTTTCAGGCTGGACAATGAAAATCTATATGACTCCTTACAATACATCAATAGGAACAAAAACACTCATGCTTTCTTCCATGCCAATTAACAAAAACACTCACACCTTCTCCCAAGCCAAGGAACAAAAACACTAATGCTTTCTCCAATGCCAATGACCAAAAACACTCACACTTTCTCCCATACCAATGAATAAAAACACTAATGCTTTCTCTAATGCCAATAACCAAAAACACTCACGCTTTCTCCAATGCAAATGAACAAAAAACACTCATGCTTTTTCCCATGCCAATGAACAAAAACACTCACACTTTCTCCCATGCCATTGAACAAAAACACTAATGCTTTCTCCCATGCCAATGAACAAAAACACTCATGCTTTCTCCCTTGCAAATGAACAAAATACTCACGCTTTCTCCCATGCTAATGCTTTCTCAATCTTCTCTTTATCATAGAAGTTGTTGACAATCAAAGTTATAACGAGGGCTGTGGCATTCTTGTAGGGAGGATCTTCCCCAAGGACCTGAGTTCCATTCAGAAATCCTCCTAAGGAAGTGAAGGGGAAAACAGGACCACCATATTCACCAAGGCATGGAATGCCTAATGCACCGTCAGATGGTGAAACAGGATTCCTGTAATGACAATATTCCAAAATTAGTCTTAGCAAGGAAAAAGAAATTCAAATTAAGCAAGTATTTAACTTCAATTTATGAACATGACTGATCATCATTATTACTATGTCATGTCAAACACAACTGCATCCCCCATCTCAGTAACTTAGCATCAAGAACAAAAACAAAACAGCTTTATTTTCAATAAAAAAGCTTCATTTGCACAGATAAGGAAATAATTAGCTAGCTGTCCATATCCTACATAAGAACAAAGCTAGAATATGCTTCTCAGTTTTGGTCCCTGCATTTAAAGAATCATAAAGAGCTGATAGAGAAGATCCAGAGGAGGGCAGAAAAGATGATATCAGAAATAAGACAGCTAAATTACAGGGAGAGGCTGGAGGCTTTAAATTTACCCATAACCTTACATTTTCAAAAGAGACTGATGATATGGACATTGCATATCTCTGAATCAAGAAGGGATAAAGCAAGTTTACATGAGAAGAAGTTTACATGAGAAAGACAAACAACAGGAGGCCTGATTAGCCCACAACTAGGTTGTCTGAAGAAAAAAAAAATAAAAAGGAGTTAAACTTGACATGAAAATTTAATTCGCTCAGCTGAACATCAGCCTTCTAATGTCCCCATTACCGCTGTCATTTATGCAGTCTATTTTGGGCGCTTTTCTCTGAGTACACCTGAATTCATAAGATACTTGTCAGAACGACTTTTAAAGGTATTTATAATCTTAGCATTCACTACGGCTGATGGTAACTCATTTCAGAGCTCAACAAACCTATAGGAAAAGCTTTTTCCTACGTCCATACTACATCTTTCAGCTGTGAGTTTTATTCTATTCATCCTGATAACCGTATTTTCTTGTATTTCAAAAAGATATTCATGATTTACATCACTGAACTTGTTCAGAATTTTGAAACACTTGATGCTGACGTAAAATCTGTTTTTAAGGAAGAAGAGATCCGATTATTTTAGCCTTTCTTTGTATGCCACATTTCTAAGGGGTGGGATCAATTCTGTCGTGTCTTAGTACTCGCTCTAATTTTTCCTCGTATTTCTCATAGTTTGGGGACCAAAACAGGACTGGATATTCAAGGTGTGGTCTTACTAGAGAATTACAAAATGTGAGAATTGTTTCTGGTGTCTTGCAATCTATGTCCCTATTAGCATTGATGACTACAGCATTTTTCTAAGATTTGATGTAAAATAGCATATTAGGGGATGATGAAGCAAATACAGAGTTTTAATTCTAAAGTAGAAGCTGAGGTAAAAGTTGGAGTACTTAGGTGTATGGCTCTGTGACAGAAACAAAGAATCAGTAAAAAAAAAATCTAGTTTGAGAAAAGTAGGTAGAAAAAGGCACAGAAGGAAAAATTCATATGAAACTGGTAGTATGAATGAAATGTTAGTCTCACATGATTCAACTTTGCATCCAAAGATAAGTGCTTAAATTAACGTGGAAGGCCATGTTTCACCTTAGCGTACTATAAAGGGGCTTTGTATGTGCGTACCTGAACTGTGAGGTTGTATGCACTTGAACCATCACATGTATATGGGAATTAAGATACAAGATATGTCAAGAGTGAGACAGAGCTTGAGTCTGCTAATCCATGAGGTTGTGAAGTTATGGCTACTAGTCTAAGCAAATATGAAGCATCTGACAAGCTACCCTGTTTTCCTGGTTTCTGATTGCAGAACTGAAATTGTCAGCCAACTAATAAGTTAATTCTGTCAAATTCTTGAAACTCTTGAGAGGCTTATGGTTCTATGGGTCCATAATTCATTCAAGTAAAAGAAAAAGTAGCTAATGAGTCAAGACGATATCTCTACCCTTCTGATAGATGTTTCCACAGAGAAGTCAAAGAAAACCAGATTACACCTCGGATGCAAATCTCTTTATTAGTAAAAAGTCTTACTTTTAAGGAAAAATTACACATACCTAAAGCAAGTATCCAGATGGTTGATATAATCAACTTTATTACCAAACTGATCTTCAGTGGTTATACTCAGCTTCTCCACATCATTTTGAAAGTAGTTCAAGATACTCAGGATGGTACAGTTGTTGTTGGTGGGTGAGAGTGGTGTAAAGCACACTTCCTCCAGATAAACTTCCTCATTGTTAAACATACCTGATATCTGCAATGGTAACAATATAACAGATATAAGTCAATTACTCTGTGCAGGTAACAGAGTACAAAAGCACAACAAAAAATAGTCCAAAAGAATAACAGAGAGTACAAAAGCATGCCATGTGAAAGTCCAAAAGAGTAAGCTAGGGGTTAAATGAGTTGTACGGGATGGGAAAACAATATCATCAGAGTTATTCCAAATTTTCAGCTTTGTTATAGGATTTGACAAGACCTTAAAATATCGATCTATTCAATACTGACTGAGAAGCCCTGTTTCCCACTTCTGACAAAAGAATCTGCCACTCATACCCTAAAACATGACCCAACTTTTCCAATGCCATGCTTTTTTTTTTCCCCTTACACAGTGATATTACCACTACATCTATTTCTGAGGGTCAGCTACTGACATATGCAAAGCAATGCCTAGTTAATTGTGATAAAAAAAATGCTAGGTTTCAGAGCCAGAAATATAAACTATGAAATGAAGGATACTATAATCACCTTTTACAATGCTCTAGTCAAACCCAGCTTATGATACTATGTTCAGTTCTGGTCACCAAATTTGATGAAAGATAAATGAAAATTAATGAAAGAACAGCAACAAAAATAATTCCAGTTCTCAAAAGTAAGACTAATGAGAAAAGATTTAGATATCTCAATTCATTTCCTCAAAAAAAAATTGCATGCTCCAAGAAGATTTAATACAAAGGTCCCTTGCCTGCCACAATTTGAGTTCACATGCTCAGAATTACGTATATCATTGCACCAACCAAAAATGTATTTCTTTTTGTACACTGGGCAAGTGTCATGTGGTTTCAGGGATACTAGACCCCAATTGTTTTGGAGAAGCAGGAGGAATGTCATAAAAAGCAGTGCTGCTAAAACATGCCTTTACTACAGCATAACTAGCTGGGTGTTTTCTGGGAGTATGAAGTCATGGCATCAGCGGTGACACACTGTGGTGAGTAACTAAGATGATTGTTGAATGTGTTGTTTCATGACAGGGTGGCAAATGTATGGTGATTTTGGTTAGAGACTTGTGTGAAGTCACACTCATGGCAAGAGGTTTGGTGAAAAGAGAAGAGGTGGTGAAAGCCTTGAATAAGATGAAACGTGTTAAGACAGCTTGAGTGGATGGTCCTGAAGGTTAATCTCTCAAGAAAGGGAATGACTGTGTTGTCAAGTGGTTAGTTAACATTTTCAGTCTACGTACTGTGTTGTCAAGGGGTTAGTTAACATTTTCAGTCTACGTATGAATCATTGTGAGGTGCCTAAGGATTGGTGGATTGCATACATAATGCTACTGTGTAAAGGCAAGAGGCACAAAAGTGAACAATTGGATTACACAGGTAAAAACTGTAGAGTGTACCTGTCCAGTTGTATGGAAGAGTTGTTACTGATTAAGTGGTGGCATGCACAGAGGGGAGGAGAGATGCAGTTCCAGGAGAGGATTAGGATGTGTGGATCGGGTGTTTGCTTTGAAAAATGTGTGAGAAATACTTTGAGAAACACAAGGACCTGTGTGTGGCATTTATGGATTTGGAGAAAGAAAATGATAGGGTTGGCAGAGAAGATTTGTGGAAGGCCTTATGAATATATGGTGTGGGATGAAAGCTATTAGAAGCATAAGGAGTTTTTATTTAAGAGTTACAGTGAGTCTGCATTATACCTGTTATTCTGTAAATGGACAGGTTGGTGAGAGGGTAAATGCTTGCATCTGGGAGTCTGGTGGGAATGGGGGGCCTGAGAGATGAGTCAGTTGTTGTTTGCTGATGACACTGCAATGGTGCAGATTCAAGAGAGGAACTGCTGAAGTTGGTATCTAAGTATGATAGAATGTGTGCATGGAGAGGGTTGAGAGTAAATGTGAATAAAAGCAAGGTCATTAGGTTTAGCAGTGCAAAGAGACAGGTTGGTTGGGACGTGAGTTTAAATGGAGAAAACTTGGAGGAAATTGTTTTAGATACTTGGGAGTAGACATGGCAGTGAACTGAACCATGGAAGTTATGGTGGGTCCTAGGGTGGGTGAGGGGGTGAAGGTCCTAGGAGCACTGAGGAATATGGGGAATGAAGTCACTATCTGGGAGGGTGAAATGGACATATATGAAAGTATAGTAGTTCTGACAGTGTGGCAGGGATGCAAGGCATAGGCTACAGATGAAAATGTACAGAGGAGGGTGAACATGCTGGAAACAAAATGTCTGTGAACAATGTGTGATGTAAGAAGGGTCGATTTAGTAAGAACTGATAGGGTAAGAGAGAGGTGTGATAACAAAAGTATGGCTGAAAGAGCTGGAGAGAATGTGCTGCAGTGGTTTGAACACATATTATTTTATATTTTTTATTATACTTTGTCGCTGTCTCGCGCGTTTGCGAGGTAGCGCAAGGAAACAGACGAAAGAAATGGCCCAACCCACCCTCCCATACACATGTATATACATACGTCCACACACGCAAATATACATACCTACACAGCTTTCCATGGTTTACCCCAGACGCTTCACATGCCTTGATTCAATCCACTGACAGCACGTCAACCCCGGTATACCACATCGCTCCAATTCACTCTATTCCTTGCCCTCCTTTCACCCTCCTGCATGTTCAGGCCCCGATCACACAAAATCTTTTTCACTCCATCTTTCCACCTCCAATTTGGTCTCCCTCTTCTCCTCGTTCCCTCCACCTCCGACACATATAACCTCTTGGTCAATCTTTCCTCACTCATTCTCTCCATGTGCCCAAACCACTTCAAAACACCCTCTTCTGCTCTCTCAACCACGCTCTTTTTATTTCCACACATCTCTCTTACCCTTACGTTACTAACTCGATCAAACCACCTCACACCACACATTGTCCTCAAACATCTCATTTCCAGCACATCCATCCTCCTGCGCACAACTCTATCCATAGCCCACGCCTCGCAACCATACAACATTGTTGGAACCACTATTCCTTCAAACGTACCCATTTTTGCTTTCCGAGATAATGTTCTCGACTTCCACACATTCTTCAAGGCCCCCAGAATTTTTGCCCCCTCCCCCACCCTATGATCCACTTCCGCTTTCATGGTTCCATCCGCTGCCAGATCCACTCCCAGATATCTAAAACACTTCACTTCCTCCAGTTTTTCTCCATTCAAACTCACCTCCCAATTGACTTGACCCTCAACCCTACTGTACCTAATAACCTTGCTCTTATTCACATTTACTCTTAACTTTCTTCTTCCACACACTTTACCAAACTCAGTCACCAGCTTCTGCAGTTTCTCACATGAATCAGCCACCAGCGCTGTATCATCAGCGAACAACAACTGACTCACTTCCCAAGCTCTCTCATCCCCAACAGACTTCATACTTGCCCCTCTTTCCAAAACTCTTGCATTCACCTCCCTAACAACCCCATCCATAAACAAATTAAACAACCATGGAGACATCACACACCCCTGCCGCAAACCTACATTCACTGAGAACCAATCACTTTCCTCTCTTCCTACACGTACACATGCCTTACATCCTCGATAAAAACTTTTCACTGCTTCTAACAACTTGCCTCCCACACCATATATTCTTAATACCTTCCACAGAGCATCTCTATCAACCCTATCATATGCCTTCTCCAGATCCATAAATGCTACATACAAATCCATTTGCTTTTTAAGTATTTCTCACATACATTCTTCAAAGCAAACACCTGATCCACACATCCTCTACCACTTCTGAAACCACACTGCTCTTCCCCAATCTGATGCTCTGTACATGCCTTCACCCTCTCAATCAATACCCTCCCATATAATTTACCAGGAATACTCAACAAACTTATACCTCTGTAATTTGAGCACTCACTCTTATCCCCTTTGCCTTTGTACAATGGCACTATGCACGCATTCCGCCAATCCTCAGGCACCTCACCATGAGTCATACATACATTAAATAACCTTACCAACCAGTCAACAATACAGTCACCCCCTTTTTTAATAAATTCCACTGCAATACCTTCCAAACCTGCTGCCTTGCCGGCTTTCATCTTCCGCAAAGCTTTCACTACCTCTTCTCTGTTTGAACACATGGAGAGAATAAATGACGTGAGGTTGACAAAGAGGATATATCTGTCAAAAGTGGAGGGGACAAGACTGAAATGGAAATGGAAGGAAGGAATGAATTTGATGTTTTGTGCTCCAGGCTTTAACATGTTGGAGGGTGAATGGCATGCACACAATAGAATGGACTGGAGAAATGTGATACACACTGGTTGACATGCAGTCAATGGACTTAAACAGGGCATGTGAAGCACCTATATATACCCACTGAAAGGTCTGTGAAGGATGTGGTCTCATAGCATTATATATGATAGCCAGAGAACAGACGATAAAATAAGGCCTTTTCTTGGTCTATTCCTAGCACTACCTCCCTAATATAGGAAATGGCAAACAACTGCGAATGTAAGAAGAAAAATTTTGTATATCATTTCTTTGTACTTTTATTTAAAAAAATGTGGGCATATAAGATGATTTTTAACCTTAAAGTGTTCCTTATAGGACTTCCAGAATATCTCTTATGAGGCACTTCCCCAACACCCAATTTCCCGTAGCCTCTTTACCTCACCAAACTTTTGCCAACCAGGATCTTCAAAGAAAGTTCAAGTTTTCAAAATATCTTTTTCATAAATATTTGCCATTTCCTGCATTAATAAGGTTGCATTAAGAATGGATGACTGAGCCTTAGAGGGAACATTTCTCACTTGGCCCCCTTCTCTGTTCCTTCTTTTGAAAAAATGATACAGGAGGGGAGGATTTCCAGCCCCCTACTCCCTCTCCTTTTATTTGCCTTCTATGACATGCAAGGAATACTTGGGCAGTATTCTTTCTCCCCTAACCTTAGGGATAAGAATCCTATATGATTTCAATAATCTAGAAAAGTTTCTTTACATTAGATAGAGATTCACTAACTAGTTATACCAGTACAAAATTAAAAGGTATTTTTCATTCATATTTATCATACTTAGTCACTGCCTCCTGCGTTAGCGCAAGGAAAGTGACGAAAGAATGGCCCAACCCACCCACATACATATGTATAAAAATAAACGCTCACGCACGCACATATTCATACCTATACATTTCAACGTATACATACATATATATACACAGACATATACAAATATACACATGTACATATACTTGCTGCCTTCATCCATTCCCGTCGCCACCCCACCACACATGAAATGGCACCCCTCTTGTGCATTTAAGGTAACACCAGGAAAAGACAACAAAGGCCACACTTGTTCGCACTCAGTCTCTAGCTGTCATGTGTGATGCACCGAAAGGTATAAAGATTAATAATGATAATGTCAAATCCTTTTGCAGCTACAAAGCTGTAAGAAACTAAAATACACTGCCTCCTGCTCTAGTTAACATGCATACTATCAGTACCTTCAACCCCTTAACTCCTCACTCAGGTTTCCTTTCTAACTCTGAATTCTAGTTTTTCAAGTTATCTAAAAATATGTTTAACCATAGAGTTTCAAAAGTAATCTTAAAGTAATGAACGTGTTACTTTAGTAGCATATTTCATTCACTATTTTTTTCTTATAATGTGTAGAACTTTTGTATATAATTCAGCACAAGGTGATCAAAAGTGCAGGAGACAGGCCTGAGTGTTAAGTGAGCTGCTAATGAGCATATTTGACTGCTTATTTCACCTAAACGAAAAACTGGATTACTAATTTTGTTTTATCTTACATAATAAATCTTTCAATCATTCATCAATGCGATTTATGGATAATTTTTTCATAACAGTAAAATTCTAAGTATGTAAAACAAATGGCTGCATTAGTCAGGCAGTTGCTGGCAACACAGTCTCCATTTCAGTTACAAACACCTTCTACCTAATCTTGGTCAATTCTTTTACTGTTGTTGTTGTTGGAAGAGCCAATGTCCAACACTCTCTACACAGTGCAAAAAGAGATTATCATCAATTCAAGATAATCTTCTACATGGTTCTCTACATCTAGCTAAAAGCTGCTCAATTTTCTTCCTAACAAAAATATATATACTGCCATTGGCAAGGCTGGAGGATGAATGACTGTGGGAAGAAATTATTGCACAATGCCAACTCTGCAAGCAACCAGGGTTGGTGGTGTAAATTTATGTTCAAAGGAGTTGTATATGTTATGTAAGTATTTTTGCAATGACTTAAGGGGTTAAATCATAGCTAAACAAAAACTTTTGTGATATCAGTTATCAGTAAATACACTAGCTCAAGAAAAATATTCTAAAACTAACTTATAATCCTTACTCTCTTTTTGTAAGATATGAACCTCCTCCTCATAAAATTTCAAAACAAGTAGATTAGGGTCATATTAGCATCTTTACTTTCCTATAAAATTTCAACGGTAGTATAACCTCTACATACATGGTGCTCTTCCTTAGCTGCTGGCTGTTATACCAGAGGGAGTTGTAGGTGATGTGCATCTTGCTTTACTATCCTGTCTGTCCCCAACAGATAAGGAACTTAGGATACTTTTGATGTCTTCTTGAACCATCGGTCTCCTGTTATTTGCCCTTCCCATGTACTGTAATTGACCCAGAACCTCCACCATTATCCAGACGACACAATGATTGTCATGCTATTTATTTACAGAGTGGCTGCTGGCAAATGAAAGGATTAGAGCTCTTTCTTCTCATGTCTCTCCAAACAACTATGACCTACCTTTCTTAAAAGGTAATTTTTTTTCTTATAAAGTCAAACTATTCTTTTTCTTTTCGAAACAGCAGTAAATCTCTTGCACATTTTCCAGTTTTATTCAAAGCATGATCTTGATGATTTCAGGCAATAACTGCAGCTTTTCACATAAGAGTAAAAGACAGACATTAAAAAGAAAAATTCTTATCCCAGCTTACATTTATTACCTCCATGGTACTTCTCATAATCCAAAACATTGACCAAAACCTCCATGGTACTTCTTATAATCCAAAAAGTTGACCAAGATAGTTTTTTCTATGAGTTATGACCCCTGAATACTTTTCAAAGAATGTGCATTGCAAGCAATCAGCCCAAATAACCCTTCACCTCTTAAGTCTATCTAACCTCACTTGCCTCATCATTCTGAGTAACTTATCCTGCATCCATCTTTCCTACATGACTGAAACACCTCTGAACTTCCCATCCTTTATGTCAATAACTTTTCCTTTTTCTATATTGTATCGCAATGGTGAACACATTTATTACTTTCTAGTCTCCTTCACATAATCCACACCTGCTTGTCACTTCCACTGCCTACACTTTACTACTGCACATACAGGGGATGTATGAGGGGGCATATGGGGGGGAAGCAATTGCACCCTCTTGAGCTATGCGACATACAATAAAATCAATAATGATGACTGACAATTTCTTACAATTATTATAACCTTATCAATCCCTAAAAAGGAAAAATAAGTTTATATCTATACATATCTAACTATTGGTGATATCAGATTCCACCTGCTCAAGGTCATACTGCCAGTGAAAGTGAAAAGTCACCTTCAGGGAGGCTGTATCATTGGGAATACACTCTTGTCAAAGAAGTTTCACCCTTAAGATCAAAGAAGTTCTCACCATAAAGGAGTCCTTATATCCCTGCTACTGGAAGTAGGGGGATGCTTTGGGCTGCAGGGACCTCTGGAAAGATATGAAGGGTAACACCGGGACACTTTCTTAGAAAGAGGTCCTTGGGAAATAATAAATAAATATACCTAACTATTGGTATTACTAAACTCTGCCTGCATTCTCATCAAAGAAGTCTTACTCCAAAGAAGTCCATCATTTTCCATCTATTGGAAGTAGCATAGCCATGAAGTTGTAGGAGCTCAAGGGTAAAAAACCAGTATTCTTTCTTAGAAAGGGGTCCTGTGGCAATCATAAATAAAGATATATGAATATATGTGTGTGTGTGTGTGTGTGTGGGCGTTTAAGTATATACATGAGTATGTGGGTGGGTTGGATTATTCTTTCATCTGTTTCCTTGCACTACCTTGCACACGCAGGAGACAGCGAATAAGTATAATAATAATAAGAAGAAAATGAATATCGAAATGTTCCATGGATTTAAACTAGTGCCCAATACAACAAACTTTCCAGTTTTACTGCCTTTCCAAAACAATGACACTATAATCAATGATGAAATTTTTTCAACCTGCAAAAGCATACAAATTTGCTTTATCAAACAACGCTACCTTGATTAATGTTACCAGCTGTTTTACGTTATCAAGTATAAAAATTTCATTTTCATTAAAAATCAGTAACAACTCTCACAATACACTTACTCTTGCACAACAGCTGTATTCAGTTCTAGGAGATTTTCACTGATAGTAATAATTAAATTTGAAATGTAAATAACAAAAATAAAATGCAGAGCTGTAAGATATAATTTGCTCTTACATGCCACTTTTGTTTCGAACCTTTCAACACTGTCTCCAAGAGTTCGTAATTCACCCTAACCCTACCACATCCTGAATACACAACTAGGAACTTATGTATAAGATGAACTTTGTCTGACAAAATTCAAATCTTTAAGTTCACATTCTTTCGTATTTTCATTTGTGTACCACAATCTGACCACTCAAAATTATCTCTACTATTAAGTCCACAATTCTCCATTCACACTAAATGTCTGATAACATGAAGCCTCTCTAGCCTCTTGCGATCCAACCACATTTTCTCAAAAATCTGTTTTTCTAAAATACCAAAACCTTGGTCTTGTCTGAATTGTTACATAATGTTCTGGTCTTTAATAATTTTAAGCACCTTTACAATACAGTAATACAGTTTCTTTCACAAACGGTACAAGTACATTTCATAAGTCAGCAGCAAATTGTAAATACAATCAATGGGGTCCCTTTGAAAATGAATTTTCAGCAGACTTACCATCAAAACTGGCTTATTGTTTATTCTAACTTTTAAGAGTTTCACCATGATGTTCACTAATGAAAGTTATCAGTAGTGGAATGCTTAGGTGCATTACACATATCTAAAGTAAACAAGTATGCTGAATTCTTCAGCAAGTATTTCTGGTTCAGCCTAGTTTCTAAGAATAACTAATAAAAGAAAATATGCAAGGACTTAACTTATGAATGAATACTGGTCTCAAATGATGTATCACTTCAGTATGTGACATCTCAGCGAGTAAAATGGAAAAGAAAGAAGCACTATTCTAAAAGTGGAAGTCCATATCTTAATTTAACACAGTGGAAAAGTTGAGGATATGTGTGTGAATGATGCAGTAGAAGCTGTATGCACCTGATTCATCCCATTAAAATGAGAAATTAATAATGATAATGGATAGATGGACAGAAAATATGTAGTGCTTTAGAGAGTATGAGGAGGATTTTGTCTAAAGACAGGCATATTAATAGGGAAAGGTTACCAAACGTAAATGAAAAAAATGGTTTAGATCATGAATGAGTCGCAACTAGTGCCTCCTTCAGGTGATTTACCTCTCCAGTAATGTGATTCTGAAGTTTGAGGACCTCAGACAGGAAAGTCTTGTTGAATACTGGTCCCCACATCTCTTCACCATCTGGGGTTTTGTGGATTACCTTAAAAAAAAGTAACTCAAATTTAATAATTCCTGAACACTTTCAACTTTATAAATTTGCATTCAAAAGACAGATATGCATATCAATATTGCTAGTATGCTAATGGATTACAAAATAGGTAGTGCCTTAGGTAAATTTACAATCAAGTCTTAAACTTTCTTGTGAATTCATCACAGATTCACCTTTATCAATCACACACTACTTTTAAAATATAATAGCACAGATCTAAACACATATTATCAAGCAAATATTAATCTCTGATATCAGGTACAGTAGGGGTGAGGGTCAAGTCAATTGGGAGGTGAGTTTGAATGGAGAAAAACTGGAGGAAGTGAAGTGTTTTAGATATCTGGGAGTGGATCTGTCAGCGGATGGAACCATGGAAGCGGAAGTGGATCATAGGGTGGGGGAGGGGGCGAAAATTTTGGGAGCCTTGAAAAATGTGTGGAAGTCGAGAACATTATCTCGGAAAGCAAAAATGGGTATGTTTGAGGGAATAGTGGTTCCAACAATGCTGTATGGTTGCGAGGCGTGGGCTATGGATAGAGATGTGCGCAGGAGGATGGATGTGCTGGAAATGAGATGTTTGAGGACAATGTGTGGTGTGAGGTGGTTTGATCGAGTAAGTAACGTAAGGGTAAGAGAGATGTGTGGAAATAAAAAGAGCGTGGTCGAGAGAGCAGAAGAGGGTGTTTTGAAATGGTTTGGGCACATGGAGAGAATGAGTGAGGAGAGATTGACCAAGAGGATATATGTGTCGGAGGTGGAGGGAACGAGGAGAAGAGGGAGACCAAATTGGAGGTGGAAAGATGGAGTGAAAAAGATTTTGTGTGATCGGGGCCTGAACATGCAGGAGGGTGAAAGGAGGGCAAGAAATAGAGTGAATTGGAGTCATGTGGTATACAGGGGTTGACGTGCTGTCAGTGGATTGAAGCAAGGCATGTGAAGCGTCTGGGGTAAACCATGGAAAGCTGTGTAGGTATGTATATTTGCGTGTCTGGACGTGTGTATGTACATGTGTATGGGGGGGGGGGGTTGGGCCATTTCTTTCGTCTGTTTCCTTGCGCTACCTCGCAAACGCGGGAGACAGCGACAAAGTATAAAAAAAAAAAAAAAAAAAAAAAAAAAAATCAGTCCATACACACATTGCCTCATTTCACAGTCTATCCAACAATAAATTTACTGTAGCCCAAGGATGAATTACTTTTCTCTATTTGGACTGTACTAAATACTATAACAGCACAATTCTACCACCATCAAGCATGAAGGACAAAGATTTACATTAAAAATAAAAATAAATTTGTGTATAACCATCACCCACCTTTCCTATTCCAACAGGACGAATGATGAGCATCTCTGTACGATAAAATGGTTCAAAGTTTTTGTCAAAATACTCCTTCTCAATGCGTGATCTGGAATGTGGAGCAGCCCACAGTTCTACTGGATCTGTGGTCACTTGCAGGAAGATGATGCCAAGTGATAAGCCTACTGTTAACAGTGCTGCCACTATTAGCACAGTCCATGGATGCTCTGCAAACACTGGAGGGGATGAAAAATTAAACAGTAATCAGTTACAGGCTACAATGTCTTCACTGGCAAACAATTTTCAAAACTGTTAACAAAAAAGATCTGATTCATCAAATACTAACTTTCATGTGAGAATGACTGCACATTCACTCCATGAGTAACCCTAAAAACTTCATAAATGGGCTAGCACTGAATATAGATAAACATAAAGTACACACTAAATTCCTATGAATCTAAAAATATACAAGCAAGGGTCTTACAACATGATCTTACAACATGGGGCAGGCATACAATATATTGGGGGTAGGGGGCATCCTAAGAGAATCAGATGCTGTTTCCAGATGACAAAATGTAGGTAAGAAATTCCACAGAGAAACTTCAGAAGCTGGTGAATCCCACATCTGCCACCCTATCATATAACGCATTCAACCGTCTTCAACTCATCTATGCTTGAAACCACTTCCCAATCTACTCCCTTCACTGATGCTCCCATCTGTTCCCATTTTTCTCACACTATTAGCCTCCTTCCAAAATATTTTCTTAATTCTCCCTGAAGTTTGCTGATACTCACTCACTTTAACTCTCATTTGGCCTTTTTTTTTTTTTAGGCCCTGCACTGAATAGTATACTGGGCCTGGTTGTGTATAGGGGGCTGTGGTTTTGGTACATTACACATTTCAGCTAGAGAATGAATGTGTCTACCATCACCTATTACAGGCACTACCTTACTAATGCAGGAAATGGCAATCAAATATGAGATACATTATATCTATTTATCATCATACTTGATCGCTGTTTCCCAAGTTAGTGAGGTAGTGCAAGGTTACAGATGAAAACAGACCAATCTACTCATATATAAACATATACACATACATGCATACATACGTACATATACATGTATACACATGTACATATTCATATTTGCTTGTCTTCATCCATTCCTGGCACCAACCTGCCCCACAGGAAACTGCATTGCCACCCCCTGCATCAGCAAGGAAGTGCCAGGAAAGCAAACAAAAAAAGGCCACATTTGTTTACACTCAGTCTCTATCTGTCATGTGTGTAATGCACCAAAACAACAGCTCCCTATCCACATCTAGGCCCCCAATAGATCTTTCCATGGTTTACCCCATACATTTCACATGCCCTAATTCAGTCCATTGACAGCACATCAACCCCAGTAAACCACATCATTCTAATTCACTCTATTCCTTGCAAGCCTCTCAACTTATTGCATGTTCAGGCCCTGATCACTCAAAATCTTTTTCACTTCATCCTCCTACTTCCAATTTGGTATCCTGCTTCTTGTTCCCTCCATCTCTGACACATATATCCTCTTTGCCAACCTTTCCTTATTCATTCTCTCCCTATGTCCAAACCATTTCAACAAACATGGGCTTTAGATAGAGTTGTGTGGAGGAGGGTGGATGTGTTGGAAATGAGATGTTTGAGGACAATATGTGGTGTGAGGTGGTTTCATCGAGTAATTAATGAAAAGGTAAGAGAGATGTGTGTTAATAAAAAGAGTATGGTTGAGAGAGCAGAAGAGGGTGTTTTGAAATGGTTTGGTCACATGGAGAGAATGAGTGAGGAAAGATTGACAAAGAGGATATATGTGTATGAGATGGACGGAACGAGGAGAAGTGGGAGACCAAATTGGGGGTGGAAAGATGGAGTGAAAAAGATTTTAAGCGATCAGGGCCTGAACATACAGGAGGGTGAAAGGTGTGCAAGGAATGGAGTGAATTGGAACGGTGTGGTATACCGGGGTCGACGTGCTGTCAATAGATTGAACCAGGGCATGTGAAGCATCTAGGGTAAACCATGGAAAGTTCTGTGGGACCTGGATGTGGAAAGGGAGCTGTGGTTTCGGTGCATTATTACATGACAGCTAGAGACCGAGTGTGAACGAATGTGGCCTTTGTTGTCTTTTTCCTAGCGCTACCTTGCGCGCATGCGGGGGGAGGGGGTTGTCATTTCATGTGTGGTGGGGTGGCGACGGGAATGAATAAAGGCAAGTATGAACTAAGTACATGTGTATATATGTATATGTCTGTGTATGTATATATATATGTATACGTTGAAATGTATAGGTATGTATATGTACGTGTGTGGACGTGTATGTATGTACATGTGTATGTGGGTGGGTTGGGCCATTCTTTCTTCTGTTTCCTTGTGCTACCTCGCTAAAAAAGGGGTGACTGTATTGTTGACGGGTTGGTAAGGTTATTTAATGTATGTATGACTCATGGTGAGGTGCCTGAGGATTAGCAGAATGCTTGCATAGTGCCATTGTACAAAGGCAAAGGGGATAAAAGTGAGTGCTCAAATTACAGAGGTATAAGTTTGTTGAGTATTCCTGGGAAATTATAAGGGAGGGTATTGATTGAGAGGGTGAAGGCATGTACAGAGCATCAGATTAGGGATGAGCAGTGTGGTTTCAGAAGTGGTAGAGGATGTGTGGATCAGGTGTTTGCTTTGAAGAATGTAAGTGAGAAATACTTAGAAAAGCAAATGGATTTGTATGTAGCATTCATGGATCTGGAGAAGGCATATGATAGAGTTGATAGAGATGCTCTGTGGAAGGTATTAAGAATATATGGTGTGGGAGCCAAGTTGTTAGAAGCAGTGAAAAGTTTTTATCGAGGATGTAAGGCATGTGTAAGTGTAGGAAGAGAGGAAAGTGACTGGTTCTCAGTGAATGTAGGTTTGCGGTAGGGGTGTGTGATGTCTCCATGGTTGTTTAATTTGTTTATGGATGGGGTTGTTAGGGAGGTAAATGCAAGAGTTTTTAAAGAGGAGCAAGTATGCAGTCTATTGTGGATGAGAGAGCTTGGGAAGTGAGTCAGTTGCTGTTCGCTGATGATACAGCAGTGGCTGATTCATGTGAGAAACTGCAGAAGCTGGTGACTGAGTTTGGTAAAGTGTGTGAAAGAAGAAAGCTGAGAGTAAATGTGAATAAGAGCCAGGTTATTAGATAAAATTGGGTTGAGGGACAAGTCAACTGGGAGGGAAGTTTGAATGGAGAAAAACTGGAGGAAGTGAAGTGTTTTAGATATCTGGGAGTGGATTTGGCAGCAGATGGAACCATGGAAGCGGAAGTGAATCATAGGGTGGGGGAGGGGGCGAAAATTCTGGGAGCATTGAGGAATGTGTGGAAGTCGAGGACATTATCTCGGAAAGCAAAAATGGGTATGTTTGAAGGAATAGTGGTTCCAACAATGTTATATGGTTGCGAGACGTGGGCTATGGATAGAGTTATGCGGAGGAGGGTGGGTGTGCTGGAAATGAGATGTTTGAGGACAATATGTGGTGTGAGGTGGTTTGATCGAGTAAGTAATAATTGGGTAAGAGATGTGTGGTAATAAAAAGAGTGTGGTTGAGAGAGCAGAAGAGGGTGTTTTGAAATGGTTTGGTCACATGGAGAGAATGAGTGAGGAAAGGTTGACAAAGAGAATATATGTGGCAGAGGTGGAGGGAACAAGGAGAAGTGGGAGACCAAATTGGAGGTGGAAAGATGGACTGAAAAAGATTTTGAGTGATCAGGGCCTAAACATGCAGGAGGGTGAAAGGCATGCAAGGAATAGAGTGAATTGGAACGATGTGGTATACAGGGGTCGACATGCTGTCAATGGATTGAACCAGGGCGTGTGAAGCATCTGGGGTAAACCATGGAAAGTTCTGTGGGGCCTGGTTGTGGAAAGGGAGCTGTGGTTTTGGTGCATTATTACATGACAGCTAGAGACTGAGTGTGAACGAATATGGCCTTTGTTGTCTTTTCCTAGCGCTACCTCGTTCACATGGGGGGAGGGGGTTGTTATTTCATGTGTGGCGAGGTGGTGACGGGAATGAATAAAGGCAGATAGTATGAATTATGTACATGTGTATATATGTATATGTCTGTGTGTGTATATATATGTATACATTGAGATGTATAGGTATGTATATTTGCATGTGTGGACATGTATGTATATACATGTGTATGTGGGTGGGTTGGGCCATTCTTTCGTCTGTATCTTTGCGTTACCTCACTAACGTGAGAGACAGCGACAAAGCAAAATAAATAAATAAATAAATATATATCTATATATATTCCCTTACCTGTTCCCCAAGCTGTAAAGAAATTTTCTAAAGAATCATCTACCCATGATCCTACTTTTTCCATACAGCTTGGCTCATCACTCCATGATGATCCAGTTGTTGTTGACACTGCAACTGAAAGGATATAACATAAGGCCAATGAAAGAAAAGGTAAAAACCAAAATACAGATGTGTACAGTCAATTGTGTACTACTGAAGATTCATAATATCTCTTACTTTAAAAGATGGAATTTAAGAACTATGACTCAGTTACATGATTCATGGATAACAGCAACATAAAATGTTGGCAACACTTATGTTGCCTTTCACTCTCTATGGAACATCCAATGTCAGAATAGTTGTCTAACTATACATATTCTTCTTTAGTCACATTCACAATACATCACACATACTGATGTTATCTACCTTTATCCTCTACTACCATAATTCATGTGCACAGGGTGAGGCAACCCACACACACACACACACACACACACACACGCATGCGAGGTAGCACTAGGAAAAGACAAAAATGGCCACATTCGTTCACACTCAGTCTCTAGCTGTCATGTGTAATGCACCAAAACCACAGCTCCCTTTCCACATCCAGGCCCCACAAAACTTTCCATGGTTTACCCCAGATGCTTCACATGCCCTGGTTCAATCCACTGACAGCATGTCCATCCCGGTATAACACATTGTTCCAATGCACTCTATTCCTTGCACGCCTTTCACCCTCCTGTATATTCAGGCCCAGATTCCTCAAAATCTTTTTCACTCCATCCTTCCACCTCCAATTTGGTCTCCCGCTTCTCCTCATTCCCTCTACCTCTGACACATATATCCACTTTGTCAATCTTTCCTCACTCATTCTCTCCAAGTGACAAAACCATTTTAACACACCCTTTTCTGCTCTCTCAACCACACTCTTTTTATTATCACACATCTCTCTCTTACCCTTTCATTACTTAATCAAACCACCTCACACCACATATTGTCCTCAAACATTTCATTTCCAATACATCCATCTCCTCCACTCAACCCTATCTATAGCCTATGCCTTGCAATCATATAACATTGTTGGAACCACTATTCCTTCAACATACTCATTTTTGCTCTCCGAGATAATGCCTTCCATACATCTTCAATGCTCCCAGAACCTTCGCCTCCTCCCCCATCCTGGGACTCACTTCTGCTTCCATGGTTCCATCCGCTGCTAAATCCACTCCCACATATCTAAAACACTTCACTTTCTCCAGTTTTTCTCCATTCAAACTTACATCCCAATTTACTTGTCCCTT
The DNA here is from genome assembly GCF_036320965.1 of Panulirus ornatus. NCBI lineage: Eukaryota > Metazoa > Arthropoda > Malacostraca > Decapoda > Palinuridae > Panulirus > Panulirus ornatus. Next base: position 38,294,028 of record NC_092230.1, read on the forward strand.
AACCCTACTGAACCTAATAACCTTGCTATTATTCATATCTACTATCAGCTTTCTTCTTTCACACACTTTACCAAACTCAGTCAACAACTTTTGCCACCAGTGCTGTATCATCAGCAAACAACAACTGACTCACTTCCCAAGTCTTCTCATCCTCAGCAGACTGTATACTAGCCCTTCTCTCCAAAACCCTTGCATTCACTTCCCTAACAACCACATCCATAAACAAATTAAACAACCATGGAGACATCACACACCCCTGCTGCAAACCAACATTCACTGGAACCAATCACTTTCCTCCTTCCTACTCATACACATGCCTTACATCCTTGGTAAATACTTTTCAATGCTTCTAGCAAATTACCTCCCACACCATATACACTTAATACCTTCCACAAAGCATATCTATCAACCCTAACATAGGCCTTCTCCAGATTCATAAATGCTATATACAAATCCATTTGGTTTTCTAAGTATTTCTCACATACATTCTTCAAAGCAAACACCTGATCCACACATCCTCTACCACTTCTGAAACCACACTGCTCTTCCCTAATCTGATGCTCTGTACATGCCTTTACCCTCTCGATCAATACTCTCCCATGTTATTTCCCAAGAATACTCAACAAACTTATACCTCCGTAATTTGAACATTCACCTCTATCCCCTTTGCCTTTGTACAATGGCACTTTGCATGCATTCCACCAATCCTCAGGCACTTCACCATGAACCATACATATATTGAATATCCTTACTAACTAATCAACAGCACAGTCACCCCCTCTTTTAATAAATTCCACTGCAGTACCATCCAAACCCACCGCCTTGCTGGCTTTATTCTTCCGCAAAGCTTTCACTATCTCTTCTCTGTTTACCAAACCATTCTCCCTGGCCCTCTCACGCCACACACGATCTCGACCAAAACACCCTATATCTGCCACTGTATCATCAAACACATCAAACAAACCTTCAAAATATTCACTCCATCTCCTTCTCACCTCACCACTACTTGTTGTTACCTCCCCATTAGCCCCCTTCACCGATGTTCCCATTTGTTCTCCTGTCTTCTGCACTTTATTTACTTCCTTCCAACACATCTTATCATCTTCCTAAAATTTAAAGACACTCTCTCATCCCAACTCTCATTTGCCCTCTTTTTCACCTTTTGCACCTGTCTTGACCTCCTGCTGCGTTCTTTTATACATCTCCCAGTCATTTGCACTACTTCCCTGCAAAAATTGTCCAAATGCCTCTCTCTTCTCTTTCACTAACAATCTTACTTCTTCATCCCATCACTCACTACCCTTTCTAATCTGCCCACCTCCCACCTTTCTCATGCCACAAGCATCTGTGCAAGCCATCACTGCTTCCCTAATACATCCCATTCCTCTTACATCATCTGCTCTCACCTTTTGCCATTCTACACTCAATCTCTCCTGGTACTTCCTCACACAAGGCTCCTTTCCAAGCTCACTTATTCTCACCACTCTCCTCACCCCAACATTCTCTCTTCTTTTCTGCGAGCCTCTACAAATCTTCACCATTGCCTCTAAAAGATAATGCTCTGATATCCCTCCAGCTGCTCCTCTCAGCACATTAACATCCAAAAGTCTCTTTTTCACATGCCATCTTTCCTACTTATACATGTATTCTTATGTATATCTTTTTTAAACCAGGTATTCCGAATCACCATTCCTTTTTCAGCACACAAATCTACAAGTTCCTCACCATTTCCATTTACAACACTGAACACCCCATGTACACCACGGTATTGCTATATAAATAAAGGTATGGAAACCAGCTGATGTATCCATCCACTTACTTTGAATTCTGGGTAATGTATACAATTACATCATCTTTCTTCTCATTATAAAGATGTTCCTGCACAGGGATTGACAGGGAATCCAAAACTTATCCATAATTTCTTCATGAGCAAATATCAGTTTGGAAACAATTAATTATGCTAAGGAATTAAAAAGGAAAACTGTCTAGAATAAGAAAATATGTGATCTTAATACACTTAAAACTCTCTCACATGGCTGACTCAAAATGTACCTTCCAGAATGCATCAATCAAAACACTGCCAATACATGAGCTGCAAGCATAGATTACTTAAAATTTACATACACAATAGATATTCATACTTTTCATGTAAAAGGCAAGGAAAAATTCAGGTGGTTATATAAGCAAAAAGAACAAAGATATGCACCATCCACTTACTATCAACACTCTGAGTGCGGCACAAGAGACAGATATAGACCGTGGTAAACAATGATGCGATGAACAAGAATATCAAAGCCATAACCACCTCAAGTCCATCTACCCCAAAGATGGTGAATGGCTGTAGTGGTTGGGGTAAGACAGGAGGCTTTGGGCATGAAGCTTCACAGTCTACGCAGCTGCAGGCTCGAGATTCATTCTGTATTTAAAAAAGTAAAGTAAAATAAAGTAAAAGATAAAATAAAATCATGACAAAAATGATGACAATGCTAATGATCATAAGCACAATGTTTGCAATATATGTATGTATGTAAGATTATATTTACTTCTTGCTCCAGGAGTCCCTCCTACCTTCATGGAAGTCCTGCATCTCTCAGATGGGACTAAGGTCATAAATTATAGTGATGTGTGTACATCTGTGTTGGAAGAGTATGAAGCTAATGAGCATTAAGCATTCAGTTTTCATAGTGGTAGTTGCACTTTGGGAATGAAAGGTCCTGGGATGTGTTGAAACAGTGTTTGTAGTAATGAAGGAATGGGTAATGTCCACAATGTGTGACCAACATTTGTCTGGGTAGTGTGATTTCAAACGGGTGTCTGTCTGATGAAATGTTATTTAAAACTGAGTTTGGAAAGCTGTTGCTTTGTGCTTGTCATGTCATTTAAGTGTGTATGTGTTTTGTCAATGTTATGTTAGCTAGTAGTGGGGGATCTGTGAGTAGAGATTGATGAAGTGTGAAGCAGGGGTAGGCTTTCTATTTTTACTTGGGGATAGCAGTTGGTTATGGTGTGGCTAGGGCGCTGTAGCAAAGACTTGAATGCAGAGCATGATGAGGTGGGTTTGTATTGAGAGGGGTCTTTGTCCCATAGTGTGGGTGTTGAGTATTTGTTGTTGCAAGGCAGACACTGATTATTCTGGAAGCTCTATTTAGTGTGGTTTGCAATTTTGTTGTAGTTGCTTTTGAAAGGGTGGAAGACCAGGCAGGTGAGGCATGGTTTACTGCAGAGTGGATGAATTAGTGTTTTGAAGGCATTCAGTTTGCATGTTGCTTTTGCACTGATGTTTTTAGTGTAGAGAGCAAATGTTACGTGTATGCTGTAGATGATACCTAAAGTGGTTGGTGTTTTGTTCAGAGGAAGTAACTCTCAATCCAAGGTGACTAAAGAGCAAGCTGGATTTGTGTGTGTCTGGGGATAAACGAGTGGCTGAAGACTGTTGTGGACATGCAGTCATTCTGTTCTACATATATAACATATATAACATGTATTAACATAATGCTCATGTTCACTGCTGCTACTGTGGTGTCAGGGTGTTATGATAGTGATAAGTCATCTGCATATGAGAGAACCTATATGTCATGGTTTGCTGTCAGTAATGGGAATCAATGTAGGAAGAGGCTGAAGAGGGTTAGAGAATGTACTTTTATTTGGAAACTCCACTGTATACTTTAAAGTTTTAGAGGTGATGCCACTGTGACTGGTCTGTTGTATAACTGACCTACCAATTTTTTTACTGTTGTGAATGCGGAGGGTGATGAAATTTTGTAGTGATCGTGTGATGGACAGTGTCGAATACTTTGTTGATGTCTGGTACTGTGATGGATGGCGTTTTGGTTGCTTGAAGTCATCTAGAATATGTCGTCTGAGATGGTGGTGAAGTAGATGGGTCTGAAGCTACATTGTGTATGAGGGAGAGGGATATTTTACTTGATTCTGCCCTGGATCAGGTTTTCAGTGAGTTTACATACAGAAGACAGATGTGATAAGAGGGCAGGAGGATGAGGAGGAGGGAACTTGAGTGGATTGGAAGGTTTGAGAAATAGTATCATACAGTACAATTTCAAGATGTCAGGAATTTTGTCATGCGGTCACGAAAGGTTAAAGTTATCTGTAAACACTTGGACTGCAACAGGTGTAAAGTGTTTCATGTACAAATTTGATAAGTTCCCAGGCCTATTGCAGGACAGTTCTTTAAGATCTTAAATGAAATGCTTGTGTCAGTGTCACTGCGAGTAACGGGTGAGTAAGCAGGTGCTTCTGGATAGATTTTGTATGTTTTTCCATGGCTTCTGTTTAGGGGTAAGGTTGGTTTGTGGCTGATTTTTGAGTAGTGCCTCATGAGTAAGTTTTTTGTGCATTCTTTGCAAGAAAGATATCACTGGAATGGGTCAGGAGTGCTTCATGGGTGGAAGGTGGAATGGTGCAGTAAATGTAGATCTTCTTTGATATGTACCGAGAGCTGGTTGCTGTAAGTCTTGTAGTTTGTGCTGAAGGAGTGCTAGTTTGCAGTTTATCTTTCTGTGATTGTGTCAGTGATGGTGTTATTAGAGTTTGCATCAGTTCTTTGATTTCTAATGATGGTGGGTGGTTTAGCTGACCTGGCTTCTTTGTTACATAAAATTTGAAACTTATGGGGAGAAGTTTGGGCTATATTTCTTTCAATGTCCCTTTTGTATGAGCCATTTGCTGGCCCGATTTGATATGCTAATTAGGTAAGAGACAGCATGATTTAAAGATAGGAAATCACTTATACTTAAGTTTTAGAGCTTCATTTCCATGTGCTGTGTGAAGGTTGGTCAGTCCACTTTGCTGCAGTTCAAATAAGTCTTTTTGGAAGGTATGTAGGTTGGGTGGGCCAGGTGGAGTGTTATCAGAAAGGGGAGGTAGTCTGAGAACAATTCATGTGGCATACTTCATGTTATTACTGTGTCAAGTGCTGGATAGATGTTTGGAGAGGTTGGCTACTGGATCTGATGGGCTGAAAGTCTGGATGGCATGTTGTAAAGACTGAGCATACTGTAAGGTTGCACTTGCCTTTTGAGTATTACACCTCTAGGATCTTGGATATGAGTGTCAAGCCAAGTGGGATGAAGGGCAGAAATCTCCAAAGAGATAGCCACTGGGCATGCTGGTCATGTTATTCAGTTGGAAAGTATATCTTAAGAAGCATTTGGAGAGGGGAGGTATGTAGGTGTTGATTATGTTGTAGTTAGTATAGTGAAGCTCTGTTCTTATGGACTGCATTTCTATGGTGTTGTCACAGTCAGTGAACTGTCTTGTACTGTCACCACTCCTGGAGAATGGTTTGGGTTGGTGGACAAATGTTACTTGTCTTACTCCTTGTCCTTGGTGTCCATCTTGTCTTATGGTTGTGCAGCTGTAAGAAGACTAGGAATATGGATTTGGATGTGAATCAGGTTTCTTGGATGAGGGCTCTTGGTTGAGTATTTGCATTTTGACGCATAATCACCAGTAATCACCCATCTCTCACCATCCACTCTCGGTTTTACCCACATCAATGCCCATCTCTCACCATCCACTTTTGGGTTTACCTACATCAATCTAGAATTTACTTACACTCTATCACACACTCCCACAACTCCTACTGCAGGAGTAGTGCTACTCCTTCCTTAGCTCTTGTCCTCTCACCAACCCCTCCCAAGACTTTTCCAAACCATTCTTCCCCTTTACCCTTGAGCTTGGAAGAAGGTACTTAATTTGCGCAAGACAAGAGAACAAATGGGAACATCGGTGAAAGGGGCAAGGGGGGAAGTAATAACAGGTAGTGATGAAGTAAGGACATGGAAGAGTATTCTGAAGGTTTGTTGAATGTATTTGATGATGGAGTTGCAGATGTAGGGTGTTTTGGTTGGGGTGGTGTTCAAAGTGAAAGGGTAAGGGAGAATGGTTTGGTTAAGAGAGAGGAGGTAGTGAAAGCTTTGCAGATGAAATCCAACAAGGTTTGGGGTTTGGATGGTACTGCAGTTGAATTGATTAATGAGGGTAATTGTGGTGTTGATTGGTTGGTAAGGATACTTAGTGTATATATGGATCATGGTGTGGTGCCTGAGGATTGGTGGAATGCATGCATAAAGCCACTGTACAAAGGCAAACGGGATAAAGGTGAGTGTTCAAATTACAGAGGCATAAGTTTGTCGAGTATTCTTGGTATACTGTATGGGAGGGTATTGATTAAGAGGGTGAAGGCATGTACAGAGCATCAGACTGGGGAGGAGCAGTGTGGTTTCAGAAGTGGTTGAGGTTGTGTGGATCAGGTATTTGCTTTGAAGAATGTAAGTGAGAAATACAAATAAAAACAGATGTATTTTAATGATGAATTAATGGATTTGGAAAAGACATATGATAGTGTTGATAGAAATGCTTTGTGGATGGTATTAAGGGTGTATGGTGTGGAGGTAAGTTGCTAGAAGCAGTGAAAAGATTTTGTCAAGGATGCAAGGTACATGTACACATAAGAAGAGAGGAGAGTGATTGGTTCCCAGAGAAAGTCGGTCTGCAGCAGGGCAGTGTGATGTACCCATGGTTGTTTAATTTGTTCATGGATGGGGTGGTTAGGGATGTATATGCAAGAGTTTTAAAGAGAGGGGCGGGTAAGCAGTTTGTTGATGATGAGAGGGCCTGGGAAATGAGTCAGTCGTTGTTCGCTGATGATACAGCACTGTTGGCTGATTCGGGTGAGAAACTGCAGAGGTTTGTGACTGAGTATGGAAAAGTGTGTGAAAGGAGAGAGTTGAGAGTAAATGCAAATAAGAGCAAGGTTATTATGTTCAGTAGGGGTTGAGGAACAAGTTAGTTGGGATGTAAGTTTGAATTGAGAAAAATTAGAGGAAGTAAAGTGTTGTAGATATCTGGGAGTGTACCTAGCAGTGAATGGAACCATGGAAGAAGAAGTGAGCCACAGGGTGGGGGAGGGAGCAAAGGTTCTGGGAGCAATGAACAATGTGTGGGAGGAAAGAATGTTATCTCAGAGAGCAAAAATGGGTATGTCTAAACAATTAGTAGTTCCAAGAATACTATACAGTTGGGAGGCATGGGCTATAAATAGGGTTGTACAGAGGAGGGTAGATGTGTTGGAAATGAATTGTTTGAGCAAATTACATGGTGTGAGGGGGTTTGATCGAGTAAGTAATGAAAGGTTAAGAGAGATGTGCGGAATTAAAAGTGTGTGGTTGAGAGAGCTGAAGAGGGTGATTTGAACTGGTTTGGACACATGGAAAGAATGAGTGAGGAAAGGTTAACAAAGAGGATATGTGCATCAGAGGTGGAGGAGACAAGGAGAAGCTTAAGACCCAGTTGGAGATGGTAGGATGGAGTGAACAAGATTTTGAGCAATCGGGGCCTGAATATACAGGAGGGTGAAAGGTGTGCAATGAATAGCGTGAACTGGAATGATGTGGTATACTGGGGTTGATGTGCTGTCAATGGATTGAGCCAGGGCATGTGAATCATCTGGGGTAAACCATGGAAAGGTCTGTGGGGCCTGGATGTGGAAAGGGCGCTGAGGTTTCGGTGCATTACACATAACAGCTAGAGACTGAGTGTGAATAAATGTAGCCTTTTTGTTTTTTCCTGGCGCTACCTCGCTGGAGAGGGATGTCGTTTCTTGTGTGGTGGGATGGCGATCGGAATCGATGAAGGCAGCAAGTACGAATATGTACATGTGTATATATGTATATGTCTGTGTATGTATATGTACGTATACATTGAAGTGAATATGTACATATATGTGGGTGTATGGGAGTATATGTATATACGTATATACATGTGTATATGAGTGGTTGGTGCCATTCATCGTCTGTTTCCTTGCACTACCTCACTGACACAGGAAACAGCGATTAAGTACAATAAACATTATTTTTTTATTTCAGATATATCTATTTATTCATTTCATTATACTTACTCGCTGTCTCCTGCGTTAGCGAGGTAGCGCAAGGAGACAGACAAATGAACGGCCCAACCCACCTACTTACACAAGCATATTCATAAATGCCCACACACACACATATACATAACTAAACATTTCAACATATACATACACAGACATACATATATACACATGTACATATTCATACTTGCTGCCTTCATCCATTCCCATCACCACCCTGCCACACATGAAACAGCACCCCACTCCCCCTATGCATGCACGAGGTAGCACTAGGAAGAGACAAAAAAAGGCCACATTCATTCACGCTCAGTCTCTAGCTGTCATGTGTAATGCTCTGAAACCACAGCTCCACAAAACTTTCCATGGATTACCCCAAACAGTTCAATGCCCTGGTTCAATCCACCAACAGCACGTTGACCCCAGTATACCACATCATTGCGATTCACTCCTTTCACTCTCCTATATGTTCAGCCCCCGATCGCTCAAAATCTACTTCACTCCATCCTTCCACCTCCAATTTGGTCTCCCACTTCTCATTCCCTCTACCTCTGACACATACATCGTCTTTATCAATCTTTCCTCACTCATTCCCTCCATGTGACCAAACCATTTTAACACACCCTTTTCTGCTCTCTCAACCACACTCTTTTTATTACCATACATCTCTCTCACCATTTCATTACTTGCTCGATCAAACCATCTCACATCACATACTGCGCTCATACATTCCATTTCCAACAGATCCACCCTCCTCCAAACAACCTTATCTATAGCCCATGCCTCGCAATCATATAACACTGCTGGAACGACTATTCCATCAACGATACCCATTTTTGCTTTCCGAGATAACATTCTCACCTTCCACACACTCTTCAACACTCCCAGAACCTTCACCCCCTCCCCCACCAGGTGACTCACTTACACCTCCATGGTTCCATCCACTGCTAAATCCACTCCCAGATATCTAGAACACTTCACTTTCTCCAGTCTTTCTCCATTCAAACTTACCTCCCAATTAACTTGTCCCTCAACCCTACTGAATTTGATAACCTTGCTCTTATTCACATTTACTTTCAGCTTTCTTCTTTCACACACCATTATTATTATTACTATTATCATTATTATACTTTGTCGCTGTCTCCTGCATTAGCGAGGTAGCGCAAGGAAACAGATGAAAGAATGGTCCAACCCACCCACATACACATGTATATACATACAAGTCCACACACACACACACACACATATACGTACCTATACATTTCAACGTATACATATATATACATACACAGACATATACATATATACACATGTACATCATTCATACTTGCTGACTTTATTCATTCCCATCACCACCCCGCCATGCATGAAATGACACCCCCCCTGCATGTGCACAAGGTAGCGCTAGGAAAAGACAACAAAGGCCACATTTGTTCACATTCAGTCTCTAGCTGTCATGTATAATGCACCGAAACCACAGCTCCCTTTCCACATCCAGGCCCCACAAAACTTTCCATGGTTTACCCCAGACGCTTCACATGCCCTGGTTCAATCCATTGACAGCACGTCGACCCCGGTATACCATATCGTTCCAATTCTCTCTATTCCTTGCATGCCTTTCACCCCCCTGCATGTTCAGGCCCCAATCACTCAAAATCTTTTTCACTCCATCTTTCCACCTCCAATCTGGTCTCCCACTTCTCCTCGTTCCCTCCACCCCTGACACATATAACCACTTTGTCAATCTTTCCTCACTCATTCTCTCCATTTGACCAAATCATTTCAAAACACCCTCTTCTGCTCTCTCAACCACACTCTTTTTATCATCACACATCTCTCTTACCCTTTCATCACTTACTAGATCAAACCACCTCACACCACATATTGTCCTCAAACATCTCATTTCCAACACATCCACCCTCCTCCACACAACTCTATCAATAGCCGATGCCTCACAACCATATAACATTGCTGGAACCACCATTCCTTCACACATACCCATTTTTGCTTTCCGAGATAATGTTCTCGCCTTCCACACATTTTTTCAACGCTCCCAGAACTTTCGCCCCCTCCCCCACCCTGTGACTCACTTCCGCTTCCATGGTTCCATCCGCTGCTAAATCAAGTCAGTTGTTTTTTGCTGATGATACAGTGCTGGTGGCTGATTCGGGTGAGAAACTGCAGTGGCTGGTGACTCAGTTTGGTGAAGTGTGTGAAAGGAGACAGTTGAGAGTTTTTTGTGAATAAGAGCTAGGTTTATCAGGTTCAGTAGAGTTGAGGGCCAAGTTAATTGGGATGTAAGTTTGAAAGGAGAATAACTGAAGGAAGTGAAGTGTTTTAGATATCTGGGGGTGGACTTAGCAGCAGATGGAACCACAGTCACAGGGTGGGGTAGGGGGCGAAGGTTCTGGGAGCGTTGAAGAATGTGTGGTAGGCGAGAACGTTATCTTGGAGAGCAAAAATATGTATGTTTGATGGGATAGTGGTTCCGTTCCAACAATGTTATATGGTTGTGAGGTGTGGGCTATAGATAGGGTTGTACGGAGGAGGGTGGATGTGTTGGAAATGAGATGTTTGAGGACAATATGTGGTGTGAGGTGGTTTGCTAGAGTAAGTAATGAAAGGGTAAGAGAGATGTGCGGTAATAAAAAGAGTGTGGTTGAGAGAGCAGAGGAGGGTGTGTTGAAATGGTTTCTATGCAAGGAGAGAATGAGTGAGGAAAGATTGACAAAGAGGATATATGTGTCAGAAGTGGAGGGAAGAAGAAGCAGTACACCAAATTGGAGGTGGAAGGATGGAGTGAAAAAGATATCAGGTCCATATTGCTCAAAATCTTTTTCACTCCATCCTTCCACCTCCAATTTGGTCTCCTGCTTCTTCCCTCCACCTTAGACACATATATCCTCTCTCTCAATCTTTCCTCACTAATCCTCTCCATGTGACCAAACCATTTCAATACACCCTCCTCTGCTCTCTCAACCACACTTTCTATTACCACACATCTCTCATACCCTTTAATTACGTACACGATCAAACCACCTCACACCACATATTGTCCTCAAACGTTTCATTTCAAACACATCCACCCTCATACATACAACCCTATCTATAGCCCATGCATTGCAACCATTTAGCATTATTGGAACCACTATTCCTTTAAACATACCCATTTTTGTTCTGCGAGATAACGTTCTCTCCTTCCATATGTTCTTCATTGCTCCCAGAACCTTCGCCCCCTCCCCCACCCTGTGACTCACTTCCACTTCCATGGTTCCATTAACTGCTAAGTCCACTCCCAGATATCTAAAACATTTCACTTCCTCCAGTTTTTCTCCATTGAAACTTATGTCAAAATTAACTTGTCCCTCAACCCTACTGAACCCAACAACCTTGCTCTTATCTACATTTACTCTCAACTTTCTCCTTTCACACACTTTTCCAAACTCAGTCACCAACCTCTGCAGCTTCTCAGCCGAATCAGCCACCAGAGCTGTATCATCAGTGAACAACTGACTCACTTCCCAGGCCCTCTCATCCACGACAGACTGCATACTCAACACTCTCTCCAAAAGTCTTGCATTTACCTCCCTAACAACACAAATCCATAAACAAACTAAACAACCATGGGGACATCACATACCCAGGTTAAAGTAAAGGACCCACAACCCGAAATATTAGTCGTGGAAAGAGTAATTTTTTTTGATGGTTTGATATAGTTTCTTCCATTACCACTTCCTTATATCAATGTAAGTATATGTGTACGTATATGTGTATATCAATGTAAGGATACATGTATATGAGTGGATGGGCCATTTGTCGTCTGTTTCCTGGTGCTATCTTGCTGATGCAGGAAACAGTGATTATGTATTACTGTATAATGAGGGACAAAATACTGGTAAAGAGATACTTAACTTTGTCACTTTACTTTAAAAGCTTTTAATATGAGAGACTCATGTCAATCTTCTACTAAAAAACATGCCATGAAATTTAGCCTCATCTTCATATGGAATGATAAGAAAAATATTTCTGCAGAAAATCTATTCAGTTTAATCTTACCTGAAAAATGTACAGAAACAACATAAATATTTTTAATATTAATAATACTTCATGACTAAATCCTACTACAAAATGCATACTTTATGAATGCCTAATGGTAAAACAATCTGGTAAGTTAAATTAACATAAGTATGTAGAATGAATAAAATTTCAGCAAAACAACATACAGCTGCTTCATGAAGGGGGGTTGACAAGTAAGCTGGTTTAATCTCCCTCTCTTCATACATGAATATGATTTATGTTCTTGTTTCACTCTTTTATCATCTAAATTACAGAAAATGACAACACTGATCTGAATTTCTTTTACTGTCAACTATTTTTTAACTGTACTTTTCTGTTTGCTTCCAAACTTTATGATTCTTCCAACTCAATTGTCAACTGCAGGTAATAATGATGGAAGAATGAGTTTTCCTAATGGAGGGCAGAGATGTAACTGGCACTCAAATCTGATTTTAAAGAACCACTTCAAAGATAAAATTATAGCAAAGTGAGAATTTTCATATAACTTACCTCGTTGCAGTAGGTCACAGTGATGCACATGATCTAGACTATGCTAATAACCACAAGGAAAAATGAAAAACTATAAGTGCTGAGTGCACTTTCACATGGATAAGGCATCATCAGGAGAGGTACAAGAGGTATATTCTTGTATCTCCCCTAATGATGTATCAATTACATGAAAGTACACCTGGGACTTATCATGTTTGATTTTTCCTCGTAGTTATTAGCTAGCAAATAACTTACCTCGCCTACAATATCTATTGCTGGTTTTAGGGATCTGACCTTGTCTACAACAAACCTTTCCTATCAAAGGAATGGTCCTATGCTGATTGCCATACATAATCTTATACATTACAGTTACCCTTCAAGGCATGAGGAGTAAAATCTTACTAATAAAATGCCATATTATATACTATCTAATACTCACAGATACAGCTCTGCTGCAAGGAATGACAGTCTTGTTGAAAGGTTTATATGTTGTATTTGTACTTTCATCATAGATATAATTGATTTGAAATGGAGCATATCCATTTTTCGACGAACCCATGAAATCAAACCAGCGGTGGCCAGTGCAGTAATGTGCTCCCCATCCTCCACACATAACTGACATCGCTTTTTCATTGGCTGATGGCATAGCAACATCTTTACATGAGGTATACACACCATTTACAAAGTCTTCTGTCAGGTGCACTTCCAGTGTAGAAATGATTAATTTTCCTGCAAAAGAAAAATTATGGCGTCATAGATGGATACATCAGTCTGTACAGAGGAGGGTGGATGTGTTGGAAATGAGATACTTGAGGACAACATGTGGTAAGAGGTGGTTTGATCAATTAAGTAATGAAAGGGTAAGTGAGATGAGTGGTAATAAAATGAGTAAGGATGAGAAAGCTGAAGGGAGCATGCTGAAACATATGGAGAGAATGAGTAAGGAAAGGTTGACAAAGAGGATATATGTGTTAAAAAAAAAGTGGAGGGAACAATGCATGACAGCTAGACAATGGATGCAAGCGGATGTGGCCCTTTTTTGTCTGTTCTTGGCACTACCTCACTAAAGTGGGAAAAGGTGATCAAGCATGAAAAAAAATCATGTTTACCTCTAAGAAAAGAAGAAGCCTACTTTTCACAATAAATATACAAAAATAAGTGATAAACATATTACTACAAGGCCTTCACCCCATTTAAATTCCATTGTCCTAAAGAAGCATACAGATCTGGTTGACATGTCTCTTAAAATACTATTTAAGATGTTGCTACAGGAAGGTAAAATGCCTGAGGAATGGAAGAGGACAAATGTAAAACTACTTTTAACTCCTGGTGAAAATAATAGAAAATGTAATGGATGACTACATGCAAAGGAGAAAAAACCATGGAGGTGAAAGATAACAAAGTTTCTGGTTAAGTGTGTAATACCTTCTCAATTTCTATAAAAGAGTAAGCTTCACTTTACGTAATAGAGAATGATGGATGGATTGTGTGTATTTTGAATGCCAAAAGGCATCTGGTACTTAACAACATAAGGGGTTACCAAACAAGTTGGATTTTCAGGCAGGAATATAAGAGAGATGTCTCCAACAAAACAGTAGGGGGGAACATCAGATCCATGTCAAAGAAGCCTTCTCAAAATGAGCTGGGGGCACTTGTGATGTGTTGTAGGAGCCGATCCTGGAACCATTGCTCTTCTCAATTTGCATGGCTTGCTAGAGGCCTGGAATCATACCTTTGTTGTCAGTGATGCCAAGGTCATTATGGGTGTAAAGAACAAGAAGAATTGCATGAACTTAAAGGGAATCTAGACAAACTCCAAAGTTGGTGTGATACATAGCTAATGATATTCAACCAAGGAAAGGAAAAGCAATGATGGAAAACAGGTAACGAAGTCCTCAATTCAAATATTACCCAGCAGGAAATAAGATGCAGAAATCTGTGTGTGAGAATTACTTTTGAGCTAAAACTGAACCTGTTACCAGAACACCACATTTGGAGAATTGTTAAGGGGATTATACGATAGCTAAAAATGCCAAAGTTGCATTCAAGCATTAGATCAACGAAATATTCAGTAAACTTGTTAGAGACCAACATTAGAATATGCTTAAGTTTAGTCACCATGCTTAAAGGACAAAGAACTAACAAAATAAGTCCAGAGGAGACCAACAAAGATGATAACAGATCTCATTTACAGTTATAGGTTTGAGAACATCAACCTGTACACCAAAGAAATGAAAAAAGTGAGTGATTACTTGAGCATGACCATTCAATTTAAAACCAGTCGGATAATGTCAAGTAAACAGTTCTGCCCATGATGAAAAGTTAGAACAACTAGAGGTTACAACATAAAATAAAGCCAAAGACTTCTCAGAAAAAAGTAAAGAGATATTTCTATAGCATAAGAATGATGGACAAATGGAGTATAATAATGAAACTGTGAATGCAGCACACAGAAGGTCAAAAGGTTGTACGAGAGTAGAGAGAGTTCAACAAATGGGGTCCAATGAATGAAGAATTCCACCCCTGTACCAACATGAAGGTAATTCCATAACCTTTCTTCCACACATGTTCGCCATACCCTGTATTAGCAACGTAGAGCCATGAACAAACTGCACTCATTTGCTCACATCCATTCTCTAGCTGTCATTATCATATGCACATGTATATAATCAATCATAATTCATACAGCCCCAGAAATCCTATTGTGGGACTCCTGGGGCTTCGAGGATACACTCCAAACAGAAGCAGGGAAAGATGAACTTCTTTGGAAAAAGAGATTCTTTAATGAGACCATACTCCTCTTTCACTGACAATGATATATCCTTACAGGAGGGGGCTTTTCATTCACTGTGTAACAACATGGAGGCAGAGTCCAGTACCAACTTTGGCAACTTTCTATTATCATTCAATGGATGGATGGAAGTAATGTCCTGTCAAGTACCTTCTCACTTTAAAGGGGTCCATTATTTCCATGCTCTTGACTGTGAAGAAACAATGAGGCTTTAGAAGAATATGTGCCAAGAAATACCGAGAGAAACAGACAGACTTTCAATGTGGCATTTATAAAATGGTTTGTGGAGTTGATAAAGATGTTCTGAGGCAGGTGCTGTGAATATGTGGTGAGAGAAGTAAGCTGCTAGAAGAAGAGAGGAGTTTTCATCAAGACGGTATGGTATGTTTACAGGTAGGAAGAGATTGGGAGGGGGTATCCCAGGTGAAGTTGGGTTTGCAGCAAGGGTGTGCAATGTCACTATGGTTGTTAAATTTATATGTGGATGGGGTGGAAAGAAGTGAATGCAAATGTCTTGGTAAAAGGAGCAGGTATGCAGTATGCTGGGGGTGGGTGGAGGGCCTAGGGGTTGAGTCAACTGTTCTACCTATCTATCTATCTATATCTCTGGTGCCTGTTCCAACTGGAACTCCCTCAAGGAGGTGGCCACAACAAGAGTCTCCATAACTAGAGAACTCCAGTGCCACTTCTTAGCCTTTATTAACTCACCCTTAACAGACATCTGGCGGAGGACAAATCTGGCACAGTGTGTGCAGAGGCTCCTACCTAATGTTTCTACTGACTACTACCTACCTAATGCTCCCTACTACTACTACCGAATGTTTCTAACTAATTCTCCTACTACTTCTATTTACTGCTCCTGCTATTTTGCCAAAAGGCAGGGATAGTGCATAGAGCTGACTGCAGGAAAATCTAGAGTTACAAAGAATGGGCTGTGCGAGTTCAGTGTTGTCAAGCGTTATACGTGACAAAAAGAGATTGTAAGTCTGTGGAAAGAATGCCAATAGTCCATGTGTGTGTGAGGCAGAAAGAAAAGACAGCTACCTGGGTGAGAAGAGTGCAGCTTGACAACCACTGAAAATCTGGCTCACTACTTAGCTGTCACTAACCCTCCCGATAGCCAGGTGGTGGTATCGGTAATAACCCTCTCCTGTAGATGCTGGTGTCTTGGTTTTGGATAGTGTGTGACAAGAGGAAGTTGAGAGCAAATGTGAACAAAATCAAGATTATTAAGTTTAGCAGTGTGGAGAGAGGTTAACTGGAAGGTAAGTTTGAATGGAGGAAGTGGAGTGTTTTAGATACCTGTGATTGGATATGGCAGCAAATGGAACCATGGCAGCTGAAGGAAGCTATAAGGTGGGCAAGAGAGGAATAAGGTTTTAGGTGCCTTGAGGAATGTGTGGAAAGAGAAGTCACTGTCATTAAGGGCAAAGATTGATAAATTCAATGAATAGTAGTTCCATCAATGATATATACATGCAAGATGTGGATCTTAGACAAAAATGTAAGGGAGAGAGTGAATGTGTTGTAAACCTATAGAGGTAAGGGTTGATCGATAAGAAATGCTAGGGTGAGAAACAGATGTAGTCATAAGAGGAGTATGTAAGAGACAGATGAAGAGGATATGCTGAAATGGTTTGGACATACAGAAAAAATGAACATGGTGTACATGTCAGAATCTGAAGAAGCAAAGAAAAGGAGACCAAGGAGGGGGTGGAAAGATGGAATGAAAGATGGGTTGAAGGTTGCGGGACTGAACATCCAGGGAAGTGCAAGGTGAGCAAGGGATGCAGCAAACTGGAGCAATGTGGTTTACTGGGGACAATGTAATGTCAATGGGATAAACTAGGGCATATGAAGTGGTTGGAAGAAACAACAGTAAGTTCTGTGGGGCTTGGTTGTGCATGGGGGCTTTGGTTCCAGTTCATTATACATGACAAAGTGGATGTAAATGAGTGATAGTCATCTGTTCCTGGCACTAACATGCTACTGCAGGAACTGACAAACATGAAAAAAAAATGCATACAAATGTGCCGCAAATATAATACTATACATTTTACTGATTTCATTAATTCAATTATATTTTGTATACTGAATAAACAAGCGTAACATGAATACTGGTATAGTACAAACCTAAAAATATTTCTAAATTTCACTTACCTGAGTCTGTGGCATTTTTTGTTTCTTTGGCAACCATGAAATTACTTTGGTAAGGGGCACATGTCATGTAGCAGTAGATCTGACGGAAATTCCTGACACAAGTTGGACATCTACGAAGAAAACCAATACCAAGTGCCATTTGGGACACAACTGCTTCAACCTGCTGTACATCACAGCAAGTGCTCATATTGGCTGCTTGGTCAGCTGCAAAATATCAAAAATTAACATGAATTATAATTCTACATTAAATTTTACTACAAAATAGTTTAAAACTGTTTCTCAATAGGAGAATGTCATTTTCATATAAAATGAATCCATTTACAGTCCCCAAATTCATTCCACCAAACTCTCAGAGGAACATATAAGTTCTGGATTTTTGAATGTCTGTAAAATACACTATACTTATCTTTTAACATGCTCACCATTTCCCACATAAATGAGGTAGCAACAGGAACAGATGACAGCCATAGAGGGAAACTTTCTCACTTGGCTCCTTGCTCTGTTCCTTCTTTTGGAATGTAATTCAGGAAGGTAAGATTTCCAGCCATGTGCTCCCATCTCTCTTAGTTGCCTTCTACAACATGCAAGGGATACGTAGGCAGTATTCACTCTCCCCTACCCCAGGGATAACACTATACTTATACAGCATCTATGCGTGGAGATCTTGTTTATCCAAACCAGTGACCTCTATCATAAGACACTTGCTCATACAGTAAGGATTTGAGATCTATCTATCTATCTATATCTCTGATGCCTAAACCAATTAGAACTCCCTCAAAGGGGTGGCTACAGCAACTGAGTTTCCATAAATAAAGAACTCCAGTGCCACTTCTTAGCCTTTATTGCCTCACCCTTAACAGGCCACTGGCAGAGGGCAAGTCTAGTGCTGTGCTTGCACAGGCTCCTTCCTAATGTTCCTAAATACTACTTCTATCTAATGTTCCTTCCTACTACTTCTACCTAATACTCCTGCCTAAATGTTCCTACCTACTACTTCTATCTATTGTTCCTATTTTGCCAAGAGGAAGAGCTATCACATAGTGCTCACCGCAGGAAAATCTAGTTACAAAGAATGAGCTGCGTGAGTTTAACGGGTTGTTAAGTGTTATACATGACATGGAGAGAACGCATGTTTGTGGACAGAATGCCAGTAGTCCACATGTTAGGCAGAAAGAAAACACAGCTACCTGGGTCAGAGGAGTGGAACTTGACAACCACAAAAGTGCTGGCTCACTAAGCAGATGTCACTAACCCTCCTGATACTCAGGTGGGAAGTACTGGTAATGTACCTCTCTGGTTGTCAGCTGTCTACCAACAACTACCTAAAGGATTTGAGATCATAATGATATATGTACAAAAATGAATACATCACTGACTTCACAAATGCTTTTGACTCTCACCCAAAATCCAATCATTAGTAAAGTAAAAAAATGAGATGTGAAATTTCATTCCATTGCTTGCAAACTTCCTCAGTCCAAGATGTAAGCTTCTAAAAGGCCATCTTCATATTCCAGCCACCTACCAGTGGCTTTTCATAAGGCACAAAGATGGGACCCTTTCTTATCCTCATAAATGATACCCTAATGGATGCATTTTTTTTTCTTTTTTAGTTGGAGTTTCCATGACAAAGCCAGAAGTTAATGAAGAAAGAAAAAAAAAGAAAAAAGGAAAAGCATTCACATATTCTATTGAGGAAGTGAAAATCCTGTCTTTTAAATTAAAATTGCTAGGTCATTGATAATGGGAAAAACATGAGAGGGTAGAGAGTTCCAAAGCTTTAAAGTGTAGAAAAAGAAAAAATTATCAAAATTGTCCACTTTTCAGTTGCCTACAGTAACACAGTATTCATGTGATGCAATAGCTTGACAAGCTGCTAGCTCTTGGGAGCAAAAACCAAAGTAATAACTATAGAAGAGGGAAAATGAACCAACATTGTGGCATAAGGAAAGTGGGTTGAGTTTTAAAGTTAGAGTGAGAGGTTGATAAGCTGGACCACTTTAGACTTACCTCTGTCTAGTAAGGATGCAAAGCTCCAACTACCCCCAGATGCGAGAGCAGTGCTCTATACGAGAAAGGATCAATACTTTGTATAAACGTAGCAACTATTAGGAAGAAAAGAAATCCCAACATCTACACAGGACTGAAGTTTCTTATTGGCAGACTTAGCTTTTTCTAAAATGTGGGATTTCTAAGAGAGTATGAATGTTACAGTAATACCATGCATGTTCAATGAGACAAGACGTGGAATTACAGAACCATCAAGGGAAAGAAAAAAGTTGTGAAGTATTTTCGATAGGTGATCAAAAGTGGGTCTTTGAAGCATTAAACTTAACAATGGTTATATTCTTTCCTATCCTACAAAAGTTTAGTCATCATTCCTGAAATATTGTGGGAAGTCATGCATAATTGCCATTGACATATCTAGGGCTTTTAACATGGTGTGGCATTGGGATCTCATCTTTAAGCTCCCATCTTCTGGCTTCACTCCCTCACTTTGCTCCTTCATATCTATCTCTGAGGTTGTTGATGGATCAGCCTCCTTCCTTTTCTCCATCAACAGCAGAGTCCCTCCAGGTTCTCTCCCATCCCCTTTACTTTTTCTCCTTTTTTTTTTTTCAATCATTTCCTTTCCTCCACAAACAATCCAATATACTTATAAGCTGATGCTCAACAATGCATTCATCCACGTTCTTTAATTCTGCTCCCTTTTTCTCATTCAATCTGCATCTCATCTTAACACAGCTTCCTCAATAACCTCAGACTTGGACATGATATCTCAGTGGGGTACACAAAATCCTGTTAAGTTTAATGCCTCCAAGACCCAGTTTCTACCCATCTCTATCGAAAACTCCTCACAATTCTCATCTTTCCTTTGAAGGTTCTGCAATTCCCCCTTGAATCAATGAACATACTTGGTATTACTATAACATCCACTCTTTCTTGTGAACCTCACATTACAGGAATAGATAAGTCTGCCTCTCAGAAATTGGGTGTCCTGTTCAGATGAAATTTTTTTCTCTGAACAGCTGGTCTCTTTATACAGAGGATTTATTCATCCTTATATCTAGCTTCCTCAGTGGTCGATCTCTCCCTTTGGTTGTTGATGGATCAGCCTCAACCCTTTTCTCCATCAGAAGCGGCGTTCCTCAAGATTCTGTCCCATTTCCTACAATTTTACTCCTTTTTATAAGTGGTTTTCTTTCTTCTATGAATGATCAGATGCACTTATATGCTTATTACTTAATACTGAATTCCTCCACATCCTTCAAATCTGCTCCTTCTCTCATTCAATCTACATCTTGTCCCAACACAACTTCCTCAGTAAACTCAAGATGAGAACAGTTTTTTTCTCCCAGTCACAGACAAAAGGCCACATCAAGGCGGTGCCTTACTTGAAATATAGAGAGAATTATGAAATGGAGAAAGAAAAGACAAGGGAGTATTTATGAATTTCAGAGGAAGTGAAAAACCTATCTTTTGAAATGTTCCAAGTCATAGTTATTGGAAGACAGGAGAGGGTAAAGAGTTTTAAAGCTTCAACATTTAGGGAAAGAAGCAGGTATCAAAACAGCCCACCCTTGAGTTCCTAATGGCCACACAGTAATCATATGGTGCAGCAGCTTGCTGAGTATTATGTGGTGTGGGCATACAAGCAGCCAGCTCTTGGGAGTAAAAATCAAAGTAATACCCATAGAAGAGGGAAAGTGAACCACCATTGTGGCACAGGGCAATAGGGTCCAGTTTGAAAGTTGGCCTGTGACACTTTATAAGTCGGACTGCTTTTGACTCAACTCTATCAAGTATGGGTGCAAAGCTAGAACCACCCCAGATATGAGAGCAGTGCTTCATATGAGGAATCAAAGTGAGGGAAGGAGGCTAAAGGTGGGTAGCTTAGAGATGAGACCCTGATGCCATGCCCTGTCAAAAGCTTGATGGAAGCACACTGATTATTCTATTGGCATCAACACTGACAACAGCTCTCCTGATAACAAAGTAATCAAGAGCTCCCTTAACAACCTTCAAGGTAATTTTCCCAACCTTCTTTTTCATCAACTGAGTTGCCAGAGGGAGTGGATAGTGGGGAGAGGAGCCTTTACTTCGCCATCCTTTTCTTCTACTGGTTCTCTTAATTAAGAGGACTGCATCTTTTTTAGTAATGTTAACGTCAGAACAACTCACTTGGACCTCAGGTTTGTGTATTTATGTAATTCTATGTAACTCGCTGAAACATTCCCATTTATGTCACTGTCAAACAAACCAAAACTAACTGTGCACATAATCTCACCCTCAATCATGTCCCACCCTCTCCTGTTTCATGGTCCCAGCTCCCTACAGGTTACTCAGCCCATCAAGCTTCTCAGTGTCAATCTGGGTGATAAGCTGAAGGAAACACATAAACACTGTCATCAACTACTCCAGCTTTCATTTCTAAATTTGGTGAAGGGTACTCCCTAAACCTAAACTCAAGAACTCCTACCCAACTTTTCTCTTACCAAACTCACTCATGCCTCTCGCACCTGTCTCCTTCCTATACACAACAAAACAAGGCTCATCAGAAAAAGTACAAAATATCACAGGCATAATGGTCATCAGTCCCTTTCACACCACCCAACAAAAAGTACTAAACACATTGGTCCTCCCAACCATCACATGGACCTCATCAATCAGTTTAGGAAGAAGCTACTCCACCATCCTCACCACTAACATCTCCTTCTACCAAATATTCCTCACTCTACAACTGCTGCTTAAAAGTACAACTGCATTAAGCTCAGCTAAACCTGTGCAGACTGCTACATGAAAGACACTACCTCAAACAGTGTGAGCCTGTTAAATAACACCTGAACACCTGTGTCAAGGCTGTTTGTCTGATACCCTCCCCATGTTGAGGCCTCAGTCTCTTTACATAATATCTGTTCCTATGTATATTTTTAGCCCTATCTGCGTGGTTTTTCAATAAACAATAAATATTTCATCATTATATCATTACTAATCTTTATATCATTAACCTGCTGCTGCCACCATTGCCACCACCTTTACATCCATGTGTATCACCATCTGAGGTGGCAGACTTGCCACCACCTCAATAACTACTGTTGAAGTCATGTGTATCATTCCCTCAGTGGTGTCAGTAATGGTGTCAAAAGTGGTGGCTGCTGTAACAGCAGCAGGGTGAACTGCATATGAAGTTCCATCTAAGCATATGCAGACACTGACATGGACACAATGGGTAATAGAACTATCCTTCTTCTACTCTACAGAGGCTAAATTGAACTTCAGAAAAATGGGGAAAAAAATCCCTAAGAACCTATACAATGACCTTTGCCCTCACCATTTCCACATATTCTTCCACCTCTACCATCATCACTATCAAAACCTCTACAACCACCTATACCACATCTTCCAACAGCCACTTCACATCATCTCACAGAACTTACAGAACTCTGCGACAAACTCTGGACATGCAGATGCAAGCACATTTATGACTTTGGGGTCAAGGGCTTTTGGTGGGCCATCGTAGGGACAGTTGGCTGGATATCCTGTGTCGGGGTTCTGGCCACACTGCCCATACCAAACGCACTTGCCATCACTATCTTGTCCCTGGACCTGTCCAAATAAAATATATTTAAGTTTTAAAAACATTAGTATATAAATAAAATAAAACATGTTTACCATACCAGTCCCTCCCATGACCTTTCCCTCTCTGATAAACTTTCCCTTTTTTCTATTCACCTTATCAACATTTGTGGTCTCTCTAGTAACCTCTGTTCTATTGCACATAATCTGTCTAGTGCCTCTCCTAACATCTCACTAGTCCCTTTCTCATATCCAACAACATTTGCTCACAATTCCAATTCAAAGAAAGTGGCTATTCTTATTCCAGCATCAACACACCTGCTGCATACCTTGAGGACCTTGTGTTCCGAAACTTTAATGATATTTGGCTCATAGTCCGCTTCCAAATTACCATGTTTTTCCTCTCATAATTCTGCAAATTTCATATCTTTTTTTAACTAGCTAAACTCCTGTCATAAGACCATAACATCCTCTCACATGCAAGCCAAGATACTCTACCTAGGGAATTTCAAAGTTCACCGTTGAAAATAGATGAATTCCTCCCATACGGATGGTGGAGAAGATTGAAGCCCTACTGTAATATTCAGCATAGTATATTAGTCAAGGTAGTTCCAATGAAACACTCAAAAGTCCAAAAAAATATTTGCTTTCCACTGGAAAAACTTCTGGTAGCTACAGAGGTTGGTTATACAGTTATGTTTAGTAAACAGATCCAAGGTGGGCCATAATGAAAAACATTCATTCTCTATAAAGTTGTAACATCCTTTCCCCCTTAAATTTGAAACTAACAGTATTCATAAAATAATATGTTTATTGGCATTGTACATGTACCCTAATCACTATCAAGAAATTTACTCACTCTAATTACTACAAAATGAAAATACACATCCTTAAAATTACATGTAAGTGCAGTAAAATAACTTTTCTGTTCCAATTTCAATGTATTACATACAAACAATTTTGTACTCCTTAATATTAGTCATATTTTACAAATCTAATCTTATTGGTTTATATCTAATTTTTATTAGGTTTCTTGAAGAAACCATACAGGATGAACTTGCTTCAAGTTTGGAAAACTGATGTTATCCTTTCTCTGATCTTCAAGTGTCTTATCAGGTTCCTGAATCACAACTTGCCCAGAACTCACTTGCCCTGTAGCCTGCTGTGTGTCACTCATACCACCCTCAACCCATTCCAGTATGATTGCTTCCTTCAGAACTCCCTGTTCTGAAAACGTTACGTTTAAATCTCATTTGATTGACATGTCTCCTGAAAACTCTATCATCATAGTTCTGTCTTATATGACAGGGGTCCCGTTACTTTCTTTAAAACTCCAACGAACTCCCCTACAACTTTAATTCTCCACAAACACTTCATCAGTTACCTTAAATTCCCTCAAAGGTCTACCCTTATCATATTTCTTTTGTTCTTGTTTCATTTTTACCCATCTTTTAAGTTTGGTCTCAGTAGGTCAAGGGGCTTTCACATCCAGGCCCCACAAAACTTTCCATGGTTTACCCAAACACTTCACGTGCCCTGGTTCAATCCACTGACAACACGTCGACCCCGGTGTACCACATCATTCCAATTCACTCTATTCCGTGCACGCCTTTCACCCTTCTCTATGTTTAGGCCCAGATCGCTCAAAATCTTTTTCACTCCATCCTTCCACCTCCAATTTGGTCTCCCACTTTTCCTCATTCCCTCCACCTCTGATACATACATCTTCTTTGTCAATCTTTCCTCACTCATTCTCTCCATGTAACCAAACCATTTCAATACACCCTCTACTACTCTCTCAACCACACTCTTTTTATTAGCACACATCTCTCTTACCCTTTCATTATTTACTCGATCAAACCACCTCACATCACTTACTGTCCTCAAACACCTCATTTCCAAAACATCCACCCTCCTCCGTACAACCCTATCTATAGCCCATGCCTTGCAACCATATAACATTGTTGGAACCACTATTCCTTCAAACATATCCATTTTTGCTCTCCAAGATAACGTTCTCGCCTTCCACACATACTTCAATGTGGAGGCAAGTTGCTAGAAGCAGTGAAAAGTTTTTATCGAGGATTCAACGCATGTGTACGAGTGGGAAGAGAGGAAAGTGACTGGTTCTCAGTGAATGTCGGTTTGCAGCAAGGGTGCATGATGTCTACATGGTTGTTTAATTTGTTTATGGATGGGGTTGTTAGGGAGGTGAATGAAAGAGTTTTGGAGAGAGGGGCAAGTATGCAGTCTGTTGTGGATGAGAGGGCTTGGGAAGTGAGTCAGTTGTTGTTCGGTGATGATACAGCGCTGATGGCTGATTCGGGTGAGAAACTGCATAAGTTTGGTAAAGTGTGTGAAAGAAGAAAGCTGAGAGTAAATGAGAATAAGAGCAAGGTTATTAGGTACAGTAGGGTTGAGGGACAAGTCAACTGGCAGGTAAGTTTGAATGGAGAAAAACTGGAGGAAGTGAAGTGTTTTAGATACCTGGGAGTGGATTTGGCAGTAGATGGAACCATGGAAGCATAAGTGAGTCACAGGGTGGGAGAGGGAATGAAAGTTCTGGGAGCATTGAAGAATGTGTTGAAGGCGAAAACATTATCTAGGAAAGCAAAAATGGGTATGTTTAAAGGAATAGTGGTTCCAACAATGTTGTATGGTTGCGAGGCGTGGGCTATAGATAGGGTTGTGCGGAGGAGGGTGGATGTGCTGGAAATGAGATGTTTGAGGACAATATGTGGTGTGAGGTGGTTTGATCGAGTAAGTAATGAAAGGGTAAGAGAGATATGTGGTAATAAAAAGAATGTGGTTGAGAGAGCAGAAGAGGGTGTATTGAAATGGTTTTGTCACATGGAGAGAACGAGTGAGGAAAGATTGACAAAGAGGATATACGTGTCAGAGGTTCAGGGAACGAGAAGTGGGAGACCAAATTGGAGGTGGAAGAATGGAGTGAAAAAGATTTTGAGCAATCAGGGCCTGAACATGCAGAGGATGAAATGCGTGCAAGGAAGAGAGTGAATTGGAACGATGTGGTATACCGGGGTCGACGTGCTGTCAATGGATTGAACCAGGGAATGTGAAGCATCTGGGGTAAACCATGGAAAGTTCTGTGGGGCCTGAAAGTGGAAAAGAAGCTGTGGTTTTGGTGGATTATACATGACAGCTAGAGACTGAGTGTGAATGAATGTGGCCTTTGCTGTCTTTTCCTAGCGCTACCTCGCACACGCGCGGTGGGAGGGGGGGTGTGTCATTTCACGTGTGGCGGGGGTGGCGACGGAAATGAATAAAGGCAGACAGTATGAATTATGTACATGTGTGTATATGTGTATATGTCTGTGTATGTATATATATGTATAGGTTGAAATGTAATTGTATGTATATGTGCGTGTGTGGACGTGTATGTATACACATGTGTATGTGGGTGGGTTGTGCCATTCTTTCGTCCGTTTCCTTGCGCTACCTCGCTAGCACGGGAGAAAGTGACAAACAAATATATATATATATATATATATATATATATATATATATATATATATATATATATATATATATATATATATATATTTATATATATATCAGCCAGTGCTAACGAGACAACTACGCTTGGCTAACAAGGCCGTCCCTCGAGCGAAGGGTCACTCTGCTCGGTTGAAGACGGTGGCACCTGCGTCCTGTGCGGTGCCTTGCCATCTTGGGCTTGACGTCCACTCAAATAGTAAACAGTGATCAAGATGAAATACGCGCGATCTGGTATATGACTCCGCACAGCACGTCAATCCGGGAGGTGTAGGAATATGAACCTTCGTCACGCACGTCGTCAGGGGCGTGTGGGAATGTGAACCTTCTTCAGACATGTCCTTTGGGGCGTGTGGGAAAGTGAACCTTCGTCAGACACGTCCTTCGGGGCACGTGGGAATGTGAACCTTCTTCAGACATGTCCTTTGGGGCGTGTGGGAAAGTGAATCTTCGTCAGACATCTCCCCCGTGGAGTGTGGGAATGTGAACCTTCGTCAGACACGTCCTTCGGAGCACGTGGGAATGTGAGCCTTCGTCAGACACGTTCCTGGAGGTGTGGGAATGTGAACCTTCGTCAGACACGGCCCCTGGGGCGTACGGGAATGTGAACCTTTGTCAGAGACGTCCTCCGGAGTGTGGAGACCGTGTGGCCATGGGAACACCTGGGTGAGTCAGTAGGTGTGTAAAGTTTGGTGCCATCATCCCACTCGTGATAATGTCTCATCCACTAGGGTGTGGCGCACATGAAGGGAGTGCTATACTCGTGGGGCCCCGTTTTTCAAACATCCTCTACTAACGTACAAGTTCTATATTTCTGCATTATGTCAGTACCTATAATTTCCCGCGAATTGGCTGCTTGGGTACGCCGAACACAAGAGACTACGCAATACGTCATGATTACCGTGTGGCCGTTGGCAGCTCAAAGTGGGCCGTTTTGGCGACTGTTTCTTTCCCTACACCTCGCAGCTTTGGAACTCTCTATCCTATCGTGTCTTTCCCAACAACTACGACTTGGCAGATTTTAGGTTCTCATTTTCTTTTACTCCCTCCAAAATTCGTAAATACCTTCCCTTGTCTCTTCTTCTCCCTTTCGTAATCCTCTCTATATCTCAATTTAGACCCGGCCTTTGATGTACTGTCTTCAGTGTGTACAGTTCGTGAGTAAAGTGTGGCCGTAGTGAATAAAAGTATACATGCACCTGCGAGGAAGTGGACGAGGGGTGTGGGTCCACGTTTCAGAGCCTCTTCCACATCGCAAAGAATATTTTCATTCTGGTTCACCTTCAGAAAGCTCACCAGCCCAATCACAACCCTCTCAGTAGTAAGACTTCCAGGGAGCACACCAGCCAATGAGAACCCTCAGTCTGTATGATAGACCTTGAGAGAGAGAGAGAGAGAGAGAGAGAGAGAGAGAGAGAGAGAGAGAGAGAGAGAGAGAGAGAGAGAGAGAGAGAGAGAGAGCGCAGTTGACTGCGGTCTTTCAACATGTTACTGACGACTCAATAGGCTGTGTTGTGAGCAATTGTCCTGTTCAGGATTGCGCTCACGACATGGCTCAATACATGTTGGGTGGCAGCGTAGAAATAAGAACAATATCCGCGTCCATTAGTTTATGCTACCATTCCAGACACTAATGACAACAGGGACATAAAGCGGGAGTGCTTCATTATCGCATTTTCGTGACGCAGTCTACGCTATGACTTAATGAGGGGAAATCCACAGTTAACCAAGGAGAGCTTGGCACTTCTCACCTCACCAGCAAGTCCAAGGATATCTACATTAGGAAAGCCATGGAGATGTGTTGAGGACGCCGACTATCTCTACTCACCGTACGTCAGTCGGCGTACTCATCATACTCAGCCACTTTACTCATCATGAGTC
Source organism: Panulirus ornatus (assembly GCF_036320965.1). Lineage (NCBI taxonomy): Eukaryota > Metazoa > Arthropoda > Malacostraca > Decapoda > Palinuridae > Panulirus > Panulirus ornatus. The sequence continues at coordinate 38,322,395 of NC_092230.1, forward strand.
AGCCGCCTTCACCATCGGGTCAGCTGCCTTACTCCTGAGTCAGCTGTCTTACTCATGAATCGACCTCTTTACTCGTCATAAATCAGTCGTTTTCATATGAGACAGCTGCCTTACTCACAATGAGTCAAACACTTTGCTCATCATGAGTCAGCCACATTACTTACCGTGGGTCAGCTTCCTCATGTGAGTCGACCACCTTACTCATCAAGCGTCAACCACCTTATCCTTAGTGATTCGACAAATTTACTCATCATGAGTCAGCTACCTTACGCATCACGTCATACACTTTACTTATCGTGAGTCGACCACCTTACTCATCATGCGTCACCCACCTCATTCATCGTGAGTCAGTCATCCTACTCATCGAAACCAGCTTTTTAGGTCAACTATATAAGGGGGGTGGGGCAGCGTTGCAGGAATTGCAATTTGTGAAATTCGTTCAGTGACGGAACATACATGTTATTCAGAGCTTTTTAGCATGGACAGGATAACTTCCATAATATGAAACATGAACACATCATCTATTACCATATACATTTCATAACGTCGTGTATATTAAAAATTCACCAGCGTATTTTATTTTTAAAGTTGGAGGCTCCAGTCAGGACTAAAGTTTACAATAAGACTGGGCCTCAACTGAAATATAGAAGTTAATGAAAGGGAAAAATATGAGACAGTGAAAAGTACTGACGACTTTTGGAGGAGATTAATTTGAAAAGTGCCAGGTCATAGTAACTGGGAAAGACATGAGCAGGCAGAGAGTTCCAAAGCTTCGAGGTGTAGAGAAAGAAACAGTTTTCAAAACGGCCCACCTTTGAGTTGCCAACGGCCACACAAGAAACCAGCTCTCGGGGGCAAAAATCAAATTCATGCCTACTGAAGATGGAAAATGGACCAACATTGCGGCGTAGGGCAAGGGGTTAAGTTTTGAAGTTAGCTTGGGAGAGTTGATAAGTCCCACCGCTTTCGACTCAACTCTACAACTTCTCCAGACTTCTTCTTTATAAGATTCTTGTTTCAATCTCAGACTCATGTATTTTCATCTCTCCTTCTCTAATGCTGTAAATGCAGGTGTCACACACACAATGGGGCAGGTCTCCCGCCATTAAGTGACCGAGGCTTAACACAGTATGATCAACCATCAGTCGACTGGGAACTGTTTCAAAATGACGACTCCTGTTGACAGGTGGTGGAACATACTTCAAACACCTTCCTTAGTTGGCCTTAAGTCATCTGTAGTTTGTTTTCGTTATGGGTTTCCAAGTCACATTTCGCTTGGATTAGTGGAGTGATGGGGAAGTGGAACACGACTCGTGGGTTTGGTAGAGAGGATGGGTAGAACTTGTGGGGTTGGTGAGAAGTGGAGTGGGCTTGAACGGGACCTTTGGGATTCGCGGGGTGGTGGAAAAAAGACCCATGGGGTTAATGGAGGTTCCCGCAAAGAAAAGTAACGCCTACCTTAGCTACAGGGCAACGGTGGGTTTGTTTCTGGATTTATCTTCTTTTTTTTTTTTTTTTTGCTTTTTGCCGGAGGCTACGAGCTGGTCATACCGGCTCCAACCCCACCCATCCTAAACCCCGACACCTCATCCCTCCTCCACCCCAACCCCTTTCAACACCAGCACCTCACCCCTCCTCCAACCCTAAACCCTCCTAACCCCAACACCTCATCCTTGCACCCCAACTCCCGCCTCGCAACCTTACCCCGACCCCCTTTAGACCTCACCCCTCTTCCACCCCCATCCCTACAATGAGCCCTACAGTCACATCCACTCCTCACGAACCCTCTATTCAAAGCACTCACAAAAGCTCAGTCAACGTACTCGGCAGACAAGTCAACGCCCCTCTCCCTCGTGAGAACCGGGTAAGGAGGTCAGTCATGAGGGCTCGTGGTGGCGTGCGGTCCTCTGGTGTTGGCAGGAGATATGCGCTACATATGCTGCTCTCCACGCCACATTCCACCCACATGTCCTCGTGGCTTATATACACATGGAACCATCTCCCCGCATCATGTTTACACGTACAGAATCTTCCCCCGCACTTGCTTACACGTGAAAAACAAATCTCCCCATGTCTTGTTTTACGTGTTGCATACACGCAGAATATTCCCCACGCTTGCTTACACATGGAACACTCTTCCCCGCACTTGTTTACACGTGGTACGATGGTGACTGAGCTTGTTTACATATGGTACAACAAGAACCATTGCCCGGGGCCGTCCACAAGGGGGACTGTGCTGTCAACCACCAACCCGTCCCTCCTGTTGCCAGTATTCCCACAATATCCTCCTCCCGCGGGGCGAGCACGAACCCGGAAACACTGCCGGTCCTCTACGATTAGAAGGACAGGCAATGATCAGAATGACACAAACTGGCGATGAGTATGTTCGGGCGGAGGGCTGACCGACTGGAGTGAGGGATGCTAACACGAAATATGTTCGAGCGGAAGGACCGAGTTGTCAGTAATGGACGTGATCGAGAACTAAGAACGGAGGGCCGGATATTCAGTGCGAGACATACCCACTAGAATATGTCTCGAGTGGAGTACCACTTCCCGATCTATCTACAGCGATGCTCCCCTCTGTTCTCTTCTTACTCTCCTCACACAAGTCACGTACCTCAGAAAGAAAAAAAAAATCTTGCTGGATCCCAGCAGGTGTGGAGAAGAATCATCCAGATCCACATCTGGGTTCGTCCAGAAGTGGAGCACATCCACAAATATTCAAATACATGTGGATTCAAATCAAATTGATATGAATTCACTCACATAGGAATACGTGGGAATGGCAAAGTTATTGCCTCAACCAAACTTTAACTTTGCAAAAAAAGCTGTAGAAGACAATAGGTTGGCAGCAAGAAGCCTCAAAATTGTAATTAGAAAGGAATTAACAGGCCTCTTTGAAGCAAATACACGAGTTAATATAAGCACTGGCTGAAACAGTTTCCATCAGTGAAATGTGTATGGAGAAAGCTATAAGCTCTGCAGATAATAGCTAAACCAAAGCTGGGTTAAAAGTACTATTGGCGCTTTGGTCTACCAGATGTTAACCAGATGAATTTCAAACTTTGTGGTCAGAGATCTGGACACAAACTAGGACATTATGTCTTGGAATTTGAAAAAAAAAAATGCTAATATCTTTTAAGATAAGTCTATACCTGGTTTACCTGGTATACCTAGGTATACTTATTTTGCAGGTAAGTAGTG